>NW_022261980.1:1938308-2050808 GCF_002021735.2 Oncorhynchus kisutch
GTTGAAGGATTTCAAAATTTCTCCTTTGTTTTTGTTAGGTATCTTACTTTTTGGGGGGGTTACCTTTAAAAAATATATATGTACAGTTCTATTATTTAAAGAATGTTTGTTGTCCACTGGTGTTAATAGTTTTTTGTAATATGTCATTTGAATTATTACTTTTTTTAATAACATTTTACTACTCCACAAATCTTTTTTTGGTTTGTGACATGTTTTAGTGCTTATCTTTTGATTTAATATAAACAATAAAACCCTATGCTGTGTATCAAATGATGGTCGTGGTCTCATTTTGTTCCTGTTAGAAAGACTGCAGGCACAGATTTATGGTCACATTACAGTTATGTAGATCCAGCTATATGCCTCAATGTATAAGATCTGGAAATTACAGTACATGGTGCTTGTCTTTTCCACCCCCCCCCCCCCCCCCCCAAAAAAAACGGTTGTGTAGATCCAGCTACAGTGCATTTGGAAAATATTCAGACCCCTTGACTTTTTCCACATTTTGTTATGTTACCACCTTATTCTAAAATTGATTCAATTTTGTTTTCTCATCAATCTACACACGATACAATATAATGACAAAGCAAAAACTGATTTTTAGATTATTTTTTTGCTAATTGTATTAAAAATCAAATACAGTTCACATTTACATAAGTATTCAGACCCAGTACTTTGTTGAAGCACCTTTTGGCAGCGATTACAGCCTCAAATCTTCTTGGGTATGACGCTACAAGCGTGGCACACCTGTATTTGGGGAGTTTCTCCCGTTCTTCTCTGCAGATCCTCATGCTCTTTCAGGTTGGATGGGGAGTGTTGCTGCACAGCTATTTTCAGGTCTCTCCAGAGATGTTCGATCAGGTTCAATTACGTGCTCTGACTGAGTCACTCAAGGACTTTCATAGACTTGTCCCAAAGCCACTCCTGCATTGTCTTGGCTGTGTGCTCAGAGTCGTTGTCCTGTTGCAAGGTGAACATTCGCCCCAGTCTGAGGTCCAGAGCGCTCTGGAACACGTTTTCATCAAGGATCTCTCCTTGAGATCTCTCTCTTCTCTCCTTTGCTCCGTTCATCTTTGCCTCGATCCCGATTAGTCTCCCAGTTCTTGACAATGAAAAACATCCCCACAACATGATACTGCCTCCTCCATGCTTCACCAACGGGGTGGTGCAAGGTTTTCTCCAGTTGTGACGCTTGGCATTCAGGCCAAAGAGTTCAATCTTGGTTTCATCAGACCAGAGAATCTTGTTTCTCATGGTCTGAGTCCTTTAGATGCCTTTTTGCAAACTCCAAGCAGGCTGTCATGTGCCTTTTACTGAGGAGTGCTTTCCGTCTGGCCACTCTACCATAAAGGCCTGATTTGTTAGAGTGCTGCAGAGATGGTTGTCCTTCAGGCTCTCCTATCTCCACAGAGGAACTCTGGAGCTCTGTCAGAGTGACCAACGGGTTCTTGTTCACCTCCTTGACCAAGGCCCTTCTCCCCTGATTTCTCAGTTTGACCGGGCGGTCAGCTCTAGGAAGAGTCTTGGTGGTTCCAAACTTCTTCCATTTAAGAATGATGGAGGCCACTGTGTTCTTGGGGACCTTCAATGCTACATGCATTGTTTGGTACCCTTCCCCATCTGTGCCTCGACACAATCCTGTCTCTGAGCTCTACGAAAAATGTATTCGACCTCATGGCTTGGATTTTGCTCTGACA
The DNA here is from genome assembly GCF_002021735.2 of Oncorhynchus kisutch. Taxonomy (NCBI): domain Eukaryota; kingdom Metazoa; phylum Chordata; class Actinopteri; order Salmoniformes; family Salmonidae; genus Oncorhynchus; species Oncorhynchus kisutch. The sequence goes on from NW_022261980.1 coordinate 1,940,003, forward strand.
TGCGCTGTCAACTGTGGGACCTTATATAGACAGGTGTGTGCTTTTCCAAACAGGTGTGTCCCTTTTGCTAGGGCAAAAAAACAAAACGTGCCTGGGAGGCCACCAGACAGAATTTGGGAAACCCTGGTCTAGTAGATAATAGTGGACGGACTGGCGCGAAAAGAGAGCAACCTGTCTGTCTCACAGAGGTAGTAAGGCTCTGGATGGGTAGAACCTGTTTTTGCATGGCCAATGCCATTAAGGGCTTCCATCTCTTTAAAGTAGTAGACTGTCTGGGACTTTCTATGGGTTAAGGAAGGATCACATAATTCCCCCGATGACTGGGATAGAATTATGTGACCCCTTTCTTATTCCGTAGGAAGTCTCGCCCAGTTGACTACTTCAAAATGGTGAAAGTCCTCAATGGCGCTGCCCCGGCTTTGTGGAACTAGAGCTGTGTGTAAGTCTATGGACCAGCCATTACCGTTCTAACTTTGGTCACTAGGTGGAGGCAGTGCTTTATAACTTTTCAAGTGATTGCTGCTGGTTAGCCTTTTCAAATATTCTCCCCGGGTCTGTTTATCACTTAAAGACATAAACAGATCAAATAAGTTAAGGTTTTGTGGACTTCTGTGGTTCGTGCAGAAAAACTATACACATACACTCAGGTGCTTTTCCATCAGTTATAGCCATCTGAAAGAGCTGTCTGTTACTGAATAAGTGCGTGTTCTGAGAGAGACTGGAGATCCATCCATTTGCAGTAGTGCACACTCATATAATTACATGGAAAACTATTGTATCTATATGCATACCTTGATTTCAGGTAAACCTGACGCAGAGGAACACACGTCTAGGTTGGCCTGTTATTACCTGTTGGATGCAGTGTGGATAATGGATGTGAAAAAACAGCTAGGCCAACCTTGTCATTATATGTGAAGATTAAAGCTGTGGGATGTGATACAGTACAGGAGCTGTACACACAAACACACTTCTCATAAACCACAAAGGGAGAAAATCGTGCAACAAGCTATCATTTTTGCTGTGTCATTTTTGTTCACTTTCAACACCTCATACTTACAGTAGTATCATACAGTACCCTCTTATTTAGTGCGACTTTATTTGATGATAATGTGCACTTTCATGGTATCACTGACCTCCGAACTGCTATTGGTATTAATGTAAGGTGTTTTTGAATGTTCCCAGTCTTCTGAACTGGATCAGTCGAAGTGATTCTTCCCATATATTGTAAGTGTTCTGGTTTCTCTCCAAACCCCTGCAGTAGTGTTTCCCTTGTAAGGAAGAGGTAATTACAATAATACACTGTCAGATGGCGGTGATCATTACTTCCTCCAACTTGGAGAGAAAGTGAATCGTGGGCTCAGGGCACGTATTCATAAAGCATCTGAGGAGGAGTGCTGACCTAGGATCAGATCCCTGCTCATGTCCATGTAATCTTATTCATTATGATCAAAGGGATAAGCTGATCGTAGATCAGCACTCCTATGTATGAATACGGGCCCAGTACTGGATTGAGAACCCTTTGCAACCTGATCTTCAGTTCCAACTTCCCAGTCATCTGTCTTGTCGGGATTGAAAGGGGTGCTTGAGTACCTGCACTCCTTTGGTTATCATGACCTATCCCTTCCTCCATCTTTCTCTGTTTTTGTTTCTCTCACTCTCTTTCTCTCCCCTCCCTCCCACACATGTCTCACACACTTCTTCCATCACACTCCTCCTTATGCTCTCTCGCCTTCTCCCCCCATATCTCCCTCCCCCTTCTTCCCTAACTCTCCCTGCTTTCTTCCCTCTCGTTTCTCCCTCCTTGTCGTTCCATTAAAGATGAAAGCTGTTATTTGCAGCAGTGTTTGACATCTCTGTCCTTGTTTAAGCCCATGCAGAATGAATGTCCACTCAGGCCTTTCCCTGTAATCCTTGAAGTCTCCATGGGTCGTTAAAATGTGGTAGGGCTCTGATCACACCTTGGTTTAAATATTATTTGAAATCATTTCAAATACTTTTGCTGGCAGGCTATAGCCAACTCTAAAAGTTCAAATTGTATTTTAATCCAGGTCTGTCTCTGATGGCTGCTATAGGACTCTCTGGGTAATTACCCATCCAACACACAGGCCAAACCATCCATGATGACACAGAGAAAGGGAAGGGAAGGTAAGGAAGGGGACAAAGAGAGATCTGGAGTGTGATATTGGATAGATAATTATGACGAAGGGGACATTTACTGCACTGTAGGGGGCATGGACAGAGACTACACACACACCACAGTGCTGAGAGGATGGGCAGTGTAACGACCAGCCAGAGAAAGAGAACAGGAGAGTACAGCCTGTAGGAGTCAAGACCAAGATCAGGGCCCAGGCAGCCTCTGATGTGTGTGTGTGTGTGTGTGTGTGTGTGTGTGTGTGTGTGTGTGTGTGTGTGTGTGTGTGTGTGTGTGTGTGTGTGTGTGTGTGTGTACAGGCCAGCTGGTGGGAACTTGGAGTCGGAGGAGTAAATTACCTTTTTGTTATTTTTACAAGCTCATTTAAATAATTTTGAGTAAAGGGGGCTGACATTGGTTAGACCACATCTTGATCTGCAGCAGCACAACACTGACCCTGAGAGAGAGAGAGAGATCTCTCTCCACATCTCTCTCTCTCCACATCTCTCTCTCTCCACATCTATCTCTCTCTACATCTCTCTCTCTCTCTCTCTCTCTATCCACATCTCTCTCTCTCTCTCCACATCTCTCTCTTTCTCTCTCCACATCTCTCTCTCTCTCCACATCTCTCTCTTTCTCTCTCTCTCCACATCTCTCTCTCTCCACATCTCTCTTCTCTCTCTCTCCACCTCTCTCTCTCTCCACATCTCTCTTTCTCTCCACATCTCAATTCAATTCAATTCAAGGGGCTTTATTGGCATGGGAAACATGTGTTAACATTGCCAAAGCAAGTGAGGTATATAATATATAAAGTGAAATAAACAATAAAAATTAACAGTAAACATTACACATACAGAAGTTTCAAAACAATAAAGACATTACAAATGTCATATTATATATACAGTGTTTTAACAATGTACAAATGGTAAAGGACACAAGATAAAATAAATAAGCATAAATATGGTTTGTATTTACAATGGTGTGTGTTCTTCACTGGTTGCCCTTTTCTTGTGGCAACAGGTCACAAATCTTGCTGCTGTGATGGCACACTGTGGAATTTCACCCAGTAGATATGGGAGTTTTTCTAAATTGGATATGTTTTCGAATTCTTTGTGGATCTGTGTAATCTGAGGGAAATATGTCTCTCTAATATGGTCATACATTGGGCAGGAGGTTAGGAAGTGCAGCTCAGTTTCCACCTCATTTTGTGGGCAGTGTGCACATAGCCTGTCTTCTCTTGAGAGCCATGTCTGCCTACGGCGGCCTTTCTCAATAGCAAGGCTATGCTCACTGAGTCTGTACATAGTCAAAGCTTTTCTTAATTTTGGGTCAGTCACAGTGGTCAGGTATTCTGCCGCTGTGTACTCTCTGTGTAGGGCCAAATAGCATTCTAGTTTGCTCTGTTTTTTTGTTAATTCTTTCCAATGTGTCAAGTAATTATCTTTTTGTTTTCTCATGATTTGGTTGGGTCTAATTGTGCTGCTGTCCTGGGGCTCTGTAGGGTGTGTTTTTGTTTGTGAACAGAGCCCAGGACCAGCTTGCTTAGGGGACTCTTCTCCAGGTTCATCTCTCTGTAGGTGATGGCTTTGTTGTGGAAGGTTTGGAAATCACTTCCTTTTAGGTGGTTATAGAATTTAACGGCTCTTTTCTGGATTTTGATAATTAGTGGGTATCGGCCTAATTCTGCTCTGCAAGCATTATTTGGTGTTCTACGTTGTACACGGAGGATATTTTTGCTCAATTTGGTGTTTGTCCCATTTTGTGAAGTCTTGGTTGGTGAGCGGACCCCAGACCTCACAACCATAAAGGGCAATGGGCCTCTATGACTGATTCAAGTATTTTTAGCCAAATCCTAATTGGTATGTTGAAATTTATGTTCCTTTTGATGGCATAGAATGCCCTTCTTGCCTTGTCTCTCAGATCGTTCACAGCTTTGTGGTATGTATCGTTTTTTTGTGTGCTCTAGGGCAACGGTGTCTAGATGGAATTTGTATTTGTGGTCCTGGTGACTGGACCTTTTTTGGAACACCATTATTTTGGTCTTACTGAGATTTACTGTCAGGGCCCAGGTCTGACAGAATCTGTGCATTAGATCTAGGTGCTGCTGTAGGCCCTTCTTGGTTGGTGACAGAAGCACCAGATCATCAGCAAACAGCAGACATTTGACTTCGGATTCTAGTAGGGTGAGGCCGGGTGCTGCAGACTTTTCTAGTGCCCGCACCAATTCGTTGACATATATGTTGAAGAGGGTGGGGCTTAAGCTGCATCCCTGTCTAACCCCACGACCCTGTGTGAAGAAATGTGTGTGTTTTTTGCCAATTTTAACCGCACACTTGTTGTTTGTGTACATGGATTTTATAATGTCTTATGTTTTACCCCCAACACCACTTTCCATCAGTTTGTATAGCAGACCCTCATGCCAAATTGAGTCGAAGGCTTTTTTGAAATCAACAAAGCATGAGAAGACTTTGCCTTTGTTTTGGTTTGTTTGGTTGTCAATTAGGGTGTGCAGGGTGAATACATGGTCTGATGTACGGTAATTTGGTAAAAAGCCAATTTGACATTTGCTCAGTACATTGTTTTCATTGAGGAAATGTACGAGTCTGCTGTTAATGATAATGCAGAGGATTTTCCCAAGGTTACTGTTGACGCATATTCCACGGTAGTTATTGGGGTCAAATTTGTCTCCACTTTTGTGGATTGGGGTGATCAGTCCTTGGTTCCAAATATTGGGGAAGATGCCAGAGCTAAGGATGATGTTGAAGAGTTTTAGTATAGCCAATTGGAATTTGTTGTCTGTATATTTGATCATTTCATTGAGGATACCATCAACACCACAGGCCTTTTTGGGTTGGAGGGTTTTTTATTTTGTCCTGTAACTCATTCAATGTAATTGGAGAATCCAGTGGGTTCTGGTCTTTAATAGTTGATTCTAAGATCTGTATTTGATAATGTATATGTTTTTGCTCTTTATTCTTTGTTATAGAGCCAAAAAGATTGGAGAAGTGGTTTACCCATACATCTCCATTTTGGATAGATAATTCTTCGTGTTGTTGTTTGTTTAGTGATTTACAATTTTCCCAGAAGTGGTTAGAGTCTATGGATTCTTCAATTACATTGAGCTGATTTCTGACGTGCTGTTCCTTCTTTTTCCGTAGTGTATTTCTGTATTGTTTTAGGGATTCACCATAGTGAAGGCGTAGACTCAGGTTTTCCAGGTCTCTATGTTTTTGGTTGGACAGGTTTCTCAATTTCTTCCTCTCTTTCTCCACATCTCTCTCTCCACATGTCTCTCTCTCCACATCTCTCTCTCTCCACATCACTCTCTCTTCTCTCTCTCTCCACATCACTCTCTTCTCTCTCTCTCTCTCCACGTCTCTCTCTCCACATCTCTCTCTCTCTCTCCACATCTCTCTCTCTCTCTCTCCACATCTCTCTTTCTCTCTCTCTATCCACATCTCTCTCTCTATCCACATCTCTCTCTCTCTCTCTCCACATCTCTCTCTCTCCACATCACTCTCTCTTCTCTCTCTCTGTCTCTCTCTCCACATCTCTCTCTCTCTCCACATCTCTCTCTCCACGTCTCTCTCTCCACATCTCTCTCTCTCTCCACATCTCTCTCTCTCTCCACATCTCTCTCTCTCCACATCTCTCTCTCTCTCTCTTTCTCTCTCTCTATCCACATCTCTCTCTATCCACATCTCTCTCTCTCTCTCCACATCTCTCTCTCTCTACATCACTCTCTCTTCTCTCTCTCTGTCTCTCTCTCTCTCTCTCCACATCTCTCTCACTCTCTCTCTCTCTTTCTCCACATCTCTCTCTCCACATGTCTCTCTCTCCACATCTCTCTCTCTCCACATCTCTCTCTCACTCTCTCTCTCTCCACATCTCTCTCTCTCTCTCCACATCTCTCTCTCACTCTCTCTCTCTCCACATATCTCTCTCTCTCTCCACATATCTCTCTCTCTCCACATATCTCTCTCTCTCTCCACATCTCTCTCTCTCTCCATATCTCTCTCTCTCTCCACATCTCTCTCTTTCTCTCCCTCTATCCACATCTCTCTCTCTATCCACATCTCTCTCTCTCTCTCTCTCTCCACATCTCTCTCTCTCTCTCTCTCTCCACATGTTTCTCTCTCCACATGTTTCTCTCTCCACATCTCTCTCTCTCTCTCTCCACATCTCTCACTCTCTCCACATCTCTCTCTCCACATCTCTCTCTCTCTTTCTCTCTCTCTATCCACATCTCTCTCTCTCTCTCTCTCTCTCTTTCTCTCTCTCTATCCACATCTCTCTCTCTCTCTCTCTCTCTCTCCACATCTCTCTCTCTCCACATCTCTCTCATCTCTCTCTCTCCACATCTCTCTCTCTCTCCACCTCTCTCTCTCTCTCTCTCCACATCTCTCTCTCTCTCTCCACATATCTCTCTCTCTCTCTCCACATCTCTCTCTCTCTCTCCACATATCTCTCTCCACATATCTCTCTCTCCACATCTCTCTCTCTCTCCACATCTCTCTCTCCACATCTCTCTCTCTCCACATCTATCTCTCCACATATCTCTCTCTCTCTCTCTCCACATATCTCTCTCTCCACATATCTCTCTCTCCACATCTCTCTCCCTCTCCACATCTCTCTCTCCCTCTCCACATCTCTCTCTCCCTCTCCACATCTCTCTCTCTCTCCCTCCACATCTCTCTCTCTCTCTCCACATCTCTCTTATCTCTGCCCTACTCTCTACTCATCTCTGCCCTACTCTCTACTCATCTCTGCCCTACTCTCTACTCATCTCTGCCCTACGCTTTTCTCATCTCTGCCCTACGCTCTTCTCATCTCTGCCCTACGCTCTTCTCATCTCTGCCCTATGTTCTTCTCATCTCCGCCTTATGCTCTTCTCATCTCCGCCTTATGCTCTTCTCATCTCCGCCTTACGCTCTTCTCATCTCCGCCTTACGCTCTTCTCATCTCTTCCTTATGCTCTTCTCATCTCCGCCCTACACTCTTCTCATCTCTGCCTTACGCTCTTCTCATCTCTGCCTTACACTCTTCTCATCTCTGCCCTACACTCTTCTCATCTCTTCTCTCCCTCATTCACACACCTCCACATCTCCCTCCCTGATATGACCTCTCTTCATTTTCCCCCCAGGCGTTTCTATGCTTGTTAACTGACTGTGAACCTCTGGCCCATGGACAATGGGGGGCTTAGCTCTGTGCTAATTTGATTAGTGTCTGTGGAGAGCTTCCCAGGCTTACGGCTACGACTGCTGTTACCGCTGTCCACCTCTACAAAATTAATAGAATTTATCTTCTATTCTATCCAGTCTTCACTCTTCCAAGATACTTTAAGTGTCCTTCTACTACTTACCTATTCAGTCCCTGCCCTGGCCTGCCCTGCCCTGCCCTTCCGTCCGTCGGTCTGTCTGTCTGTCGTTTCTCACATGTTTTCCTGGTGTTTATGTGGCTCGGTGTATCCTGTTGTCCCTGTGCTGTTTGTCAGACACCTCTACAGGGAGACCACAGAGAGCACACCACATTACACAGGCCAGGTGGGATGCTTGGTCTTGTTCATTAGGCACCAAACAAACAAAAAACTGATTGAAACAGGGAGGGATTCCCTTGACTTGTCTGGCTCTGTGGTTCTAGTCTAACTGGTACTAAATTAAACTCTTCAGGGGTGGTTGAAATGTTCTGAGCATTGCGGACAAAAATGTAAGGTAGATGAGCAGATGATTATCCTATCAAGTGGAGTTTAGTGAACAGTGTCTTGTCTAAGTGGTATATTTCAACCAGTAATGTTCTTAACATTTCATCTGTCTGAACAGAGCCCAGGGTTCCACCCCAGGCTAAACAAGGGGGGTACAGTTCCAGCTGTAATGGAATGAATGATAACAATCCCACTTACTGTCTGATACGCCCAACATTCCTCTTTAAAGAGAAGTAGTACTGAACATTGAGCTGTGTGTGTGTGTGTGTGTGTGTGTGTGTGTGTGTGTGTGTGTGTGTGTGTGTGTGTGTGTGTGTGTGTGTGTGTGCGCATCTCTACATCTCTCTTTCTACCTCTGCTTTGCTTTGCTCATATCTGTTTATCTGACCTGCTGTGTCAGCCCTGTTATAAACACAGCAGAACTGCAGTAAGAACGGTAGGCTGTGTTCATAAGGCACCAAACGGATGAAAACACACCTAAACATGCAGTGACTAGCTGAATTTGCCTAGAAAGCTACACTCATTTTTGTTTTGCTACAGTGTGCCCTACTGAACACTACCCCAGACATTACTGTGATTAATTCTCCTCTCTACTTAAGGCTTTAAACCAAGTAACAGAATTTATGGTTAGTGTTTGAAAAAGAAAGATATCCACCCCTAATTGACTATGGGGTGTGTGGTGGTCCAGCAGTTTAGTTTGAAGTTGACACTTCACTTCATATGTCTTGGCTGTTAGTGTGCATGACTTTCTGTAGGCTGATACACACACAGACATGCACGCATGCGTCAGAGAAGTGCTTCGGTGAACTATGCCCAACTGATGAGCAACCTTGCCTGAGACCTGAAGACTTGTGTTAGCTCCCAGAGCTTTAGTGAATTGGGATAACACAGCCTTCTGGCTCAGATGGACACACACATCCCCTGGTCCGCCCCTCATGTATCGCTCCTTAGATCTCTACCCGTCAGCTGCTCTCCCTCTGTAACCTCTCTGGCACATTCAAAGGAAAACCCGATTTAAGAAATGACATTTTGCTGCACATCTGACGCAAAGCCGTCCACAAAACAGACTCCTTGGTTACCATTCTGTATCTAGGCTTGTGACCCCTATTAATAGAACACAGAGGATCTGTCCCAAATTGTACCCTATTCCCTATTTAGTGCATTCATTTTGTCCAGGGCTCTTAGGGCCCTGGTCAAAATAGGGTGCCATTTGGGACGCAGAAGAGACTTGGATCACACTGAAGTCCCAGCTATGTTGTTGACTGCTGTAGTGCGCCTGAGACAGAAATAGCCTTATATCCTAACCACCACACTAGGATAAGCAGTTAAAGGAGAAGTTCACTTGTAATAGCCAAATCAAACTCAAATCAACCCATTATTTGGTTTGGCATTACTTAAAGGTAATTTGCATGCACCTACCATTCCCATAGATGTTTAGCTAGCAGTGGGTTAAGTTGTCTGAAGATTGCAGTGGTTCCGTAAAGAGAACCGAACAATGGTTTACAGTATTTCCTGGCCGATAGACTACAGTTAGGTTGAGGAATCATCTTACATTAAGTTGTAAGATAGTGAACTTCCCCTTTAACTACTCCATTGTATTCCCTGAAATGAAGAACTATCAAACCTCTCATGTTCTAAATCTGTTTTGATCCTTGATATTGTGTGAACCAGTGGTTGTGTTTCTCTAAACCGGTGTGGTGTTCTGGTTTTCTGTTTCGTGCTACTATTTGGTGCCAAGGGGCTGGGGAATTCTTCCTCTGGTTCTACAGCAGTCACATCTGCTGGTATGACCAGAACAGCTAATGTCCTTGTTTATCAAAGTGATTTTCCAATGCTTTTGATTGAATCAACATTGAGTTGTTATGTATGGGGTGGCAGGTAGCCTAGTGGTGAGAGCGTTGGGCCAGAAACCAAAACTTTGCTGGTTAAAATACCCGAGTCAACAAGGTGAAAAATCTGTCGGTGCCCTTGAGCAAGGGGGCGCCGTACTACTATGGGTAACCCTGTAAAACAGCACGTCACCTATCCGGGTCGATGTGACAATAAAACATATTTATATACTGTTTATAGACCTGCTTACAGACAGTCTCCTGTGAAGGCATGTCCACTGCTGTAATTGCATATACTGTACAAATGTGTATATATACACTGTACATTGAGAACAGCTGCTCTTTCCATGACATAGACTGACCAAGTAAATCCAGGTGAAAGCTATGATCCCTTATTGATGTCACTTGTTAAATCCACTTCAATCAGTGTAGATGAAGGGGAGGAGACAGGTTAAAGAAGGATTTTTAAGCCTTGAGACATGAATTGTTTATCTGTGCCATTCAGATGGTGATTGGACAAGACAAAATATTTAAGTGCCTTTGAACGGGGTATGGTAGTAGGTGCCAGGTGCACCGGTTTGAGTCAAGAACTGCACTGCTGCTGGGTTTTTCACGCTCAACAGTTTCCTGTGTGTATCAATGGTCCACCACCCAAAGAACATCCAGCCAACTTGACACAACTGTAGGAAGCATTGGAGTCAACATGGGTCACCAGGCCTCCCGGGTGGTGCAGTGGTCTAAGGTGCCACCAGAGACTCTGGGTTCGAGCCCAGGCTCTGTCGCAGCCGGTTGCGACCCGGGAGGCCCATGGGGTGGCCGGCAGGATATCCTTGTCTCATCGCACACTAGCGCCTCATGTGGTGGGCCGGGTGCAGTGCATGCTGACCAGGTCGCCGGGTGAACGGTGTTTCCTCCGACACATTGGTGCGGCTGTTTTCCGGGTTGGATGTGCATTGTGTGCGGCTTGTTTGGGTTGTGTTTCTGAGGACGCATGGCTCTCAACCTTCGCCTCTCCAGAGTCCATACGGGAGTTGTAGTGATGAGACAAGACTGTATCTACCAATTGGATTCCATGAAATTGGGGAGAAAAAAGGGGTCACCATTCCTGTGGAACATTTTTGACAACTTGTAGTGTCCATGCCCCAACGAATTGAGGTTGCGCTGACGGCAAGTGGGGGGGTGCAACTCAATATTAGGAAGGTGTTCTTAATGTTTTGTCTGCTGTACACACACACACACACACACACACACTCACTGTCAGCCAGGTCATGTGTCGAAGCCTTTTCTCATACTCACTCACTCACCGTGGCTCACCCCACTGGGCACAGATGGCAACTCAACGTCTAAATTCATTGAAATGACGTGGAAACAACGTTGATTCAACCAGTGTGTGCCCAGTGGGATGCTATGCTTGGAACATAGCAAGTGTCATCCACATGTCTCTATGCGGTACTAAATCAGTTTAGTGCTGCCCTTAGAAGCTGTCCGCCGATTGGTGCTTCAGACACACACGTACACACACACACTCTTATGTAACGCTGTGCACCCAAACTAATGATTACTGTCCACACTTGGCTGTCAGTAGAATGATAATCAGACAGTGCTATCCATCTCTCTGGTCTCTGTTAATATCTCAGACTATCCTAAACAAGGGCATGAATATGGGGAAAGTCTGGGACTGCCATGGAAAATCTCCCTGCGAGACCGGACACGCCCATAGATGCCAGGGAGACGACTCAGCTGATGATTATTATTCAGCAGAATCCCTCCATGCTGTTGGAGCTGCAAGACCAAAGTTGTGTTCATTAGGCCCCGAACTGAAGAAAATGTACTGAAACGGGGAGGGACAACCTGGCCTTGTCTAGTAAGAAATGCTGGCTGTTGCTGTGTTCTTTTATGGTTGTCCTAAATTGTTATTGTAATCATCTGTTTCATAACGGCTACCATGGGTATGAAGTCGACATTCTGTACATGGAGAGGCTGCACAGCTAATCTCACCTTTGGTACACATTTGTAGTGAATGTCATGTTTATAGATGTTCCCCTCTTTGTTGTGATTTCCCATAGCTATTCTCTACAGTGCATGATTTACCCTGTCCCTCAGTGTCCTAGTAGATACAGGTTATGTCTAGCAAGGCCATGCTAAACAAGATAACAGTGGGATAGTTGATATTTATAACCAGGGGTGCTTGGTTTCACTTGACTATAACAGGAAATGGAAAACAGAATGGAAGCATGCAGGTGAATGGTGTAGGTTAGGGTAAGGTTAAGGTTAGGCACGCTAGTGAGTGTAACACGCACTAAGAGGATGTTGGCTCCACAGTCACACTCCTGTAGACTACTACACGTTCTACTGATCCAAGTTGTCTGTGTGATTCAAGACTGAGTTAGCCTGCTGAGCTAAAGTCTAAGAAGCATTGGGAGCTGAATCTTCAGGTCTCTGCATGGTTACTCATCGCAGGAGCCTATTTCGGCTTTGAGAACCACCTCTGTCACACTTTTAATTGGGTCTGCAGAATCTTACTGGATTCCATTGATGACATGACAGCAATTAACTAGAGGTGTATTCATGAATTAACTCTGGCTGTCTACTCCGATGTCAGAGCACTCTCGCTTAAGTGTGCCAGAGCACAGAATAATAACTGATGAATTTATGAACGAGCAACACCCATTGAATATGACCGGTGTCAGCAAACATCGGCAAAACAACTGAATTAAATTGTTGCCAGCAGCACAGTTAGTCACCAACGCTCTAGATAAAATGAACACTGCCTAACCAGCTCTGCTAGGGCGAGTAAAACAGTCAGAGTGGGGCGTTCTCTCATTTGTGTCTTGAAGTAGCTAGCAAGCTAGCCAACTTTAGCCAGAATTTACAAACTCCCAGAGCGCACTCTGGCACTCCAGAGTGAATTTACGAACACACCCTATGTAATTGCAAAATGTATTTAAAGAATTGCATTGACAGTCAAGATCACACAGCTAGGCCTGCGACTGCATTCCATTGGGATCATCTTTTGGCGTGGTTAGACTGTTTTGCTCTGTTATGGCTGCATAGCTACCGATGGTAGCTCAAGGTCACTGTCTAAAGGTTGTGTTCATTAGACACCAAACGGATGAAAACAGATTTAAACAGGGAGGCATTACCTGTTCTGTTTCAGTTGAAAAATGTGTTAGAACGCTTCCCTTTGTGTGCCCTAATGAACACACCCTTAGTTTTCCGCTTTAGTAATAGATTAGAGCGCTGTGTGGCTCGTGCAGATAGCTCTCTGTAGGTTTGGGTCAGGGTGAGGCCGTGTTGTTTCTTGATGATAACTCTGTCATGGAGATTGTTCAAACTTCAGTCCTGGAAAGGACATGCGGGGGTGAAAGTGCTGTAGGAAATTACAGATTATCGTCCCTGCTTTGTCCTGACTTGTCAAATGTCACTGTGACATTGTGCACATTTTCAAATCCTATGAGTGATTGGCCGATTTCACAAAATGTTTTACTTTTGAAAGTACACACAGCAGCAGGAGATGCCTTAGGCGTAAATTACACCAAGGCCAGAAATAGGAGAGAAGCCCAGATGATTTCCCAGAGAGAGAGAGAGAGAGAGAGAGACATGAAATGAATGAGCTATAGGTGTCTTGACTTGCAGATTAAGATAATGTTCAAGTCCCGGAGGTGTCAGACAGGCAGCACTGAGCTGCTGAGAGGAGAGCAGAGCAGAGGACTGAGGAGTAGGAAAGGGTTGAAGAGGGGAGACACTGGGTGTGTGATGAGACCTATGGGGAGGAGGTGTGTGATGAGGCCTATGGGGAGGAGGTGTGTGATGAGGCCTATGGAGAGGAGGTGTGTGATGAGGCCTATGGGGAGGAGGTGTGTGATGAGACCTATGGGGAGGAGGTGTGTGATGAGGCCTATGGGGAGGAGGTGTGTGATGAGGCCTATGGGGAGGAGGTGTGTGATGTGGCCTATGGGGAGGAGGTGTGTGATGAGGCCTATGGAGAGGAGGTGTGTGATGAGGCCTATGGGGAGGAGGTGTGTGATGAGGCCTATGGGGAGGAGGTGTGTGATGAGGCCTATGGGGAGGAGGTGTGTGATGAGGCCTATGGGGAGGAGGTGTGTGATGAGGCCTATGGGGAGGAGGTGTGTGATGAGGCCTATGGGGAGGAGGTGTGTGATGAGGCCTATGGGGAGGAGGTGTGTGATGAGGCCTATGGAGAGAGACAGGCAGTCTGGGACTCATTGTCAGAGAGACGGATCACATGTCACTCTCCATGTTCTTTTCTCCTATCACTTTTTTACTGGACATTGGTACAACCGCATGGCAAAAATAGGATGCTTTCACTAATAGCCAAAGAGATCATTTAAGTGTCATAGGCCTTTATGCAATATAGGTTCAAAGAGCAAAAAGTTTGAAAGGCAGCTTGTAGCCATGTAACCTACAGGTCAAGAAGAATGCAGAGCAGAACTTTTGTGTCTGACAGCTACAGTAGCCTGCCACAGACAATATACACAGTAGGCTTGATACAGGTAACTGTCAGAATAAAGGAAACACCAACATAGTGTCTTCATAGGGTGAAGAACCCTTTTTGGACTCCAGGTAGAACCCCTTTGGGCTCCAGGAAGAACCCTTTCCACAGAAGGTTCTACATGGAAGCCAAAAGGGATATCCTATCCTAGGATATCCTATGGTGACAGCTGAACCCTTTTGGAAATCTTTTTCTAAGAGTGCAGCCATGGTAGGCAAAACATTGGGCAACTGGGCATTTTTATACATGACCCTAAGCATGTTGTTAATTGCTTAATTAACTCATGAACCACATCTGTGTGAAAGCATCTGCTTTCAATATACTTTGTATCCCTCATTTACTCAAGTGTTTCCTTTATTTTGACAGTTATGTGTACATAACGCAGTCCCCAACTCTCTAATCATTTCAGACACACAGACTAAAATAGCAGATCCTTCGATTCCTGATTTTTTTTTTTTTTTTTGCGGGGCTACTGAGCGATAGCACTCTCGATTGGACGCGCTGAGTGAAAGGGGGAGTGTTTACTACATGTTCAATGGAATGCAGCATAGGGGAGCGGGCCTCAGGTGTAGGCAGCGTGCTGAAGCGATAACTGGATACGCTCAGATATGAGAGAAGCTTTTTTTTTCGGCGAGTTTCTTTTTTGACAAGCTGATCCCTATTGGTGAACTATAACTAAAGGGTGGTTGTCGCTTGCGGGGTTGACATTATTTATTGACAGCGTTCTATTCTATCTGAAAAGGCTTGCGTGTCTAAGATATTCACAAAAGGACTGGGCCCTAAACAACTTGTTTCAGTTCAGAGAGAGAGGGACAGGGCTACCTACCTGTCCTGTTGGTTGCTTGTAGCGGCGTATCAGAAGGATATTATTTTCCGGCTGCAAGTGGAACAGACGTTGACTCATGAAGAATACAGAGGTGTAACCTAGTCATAATTTTATTTGCTTAGCAAATCTATTTGTTCGTAATGCTCCACCAACCTGTAAGAGCTCGTTCAAAAAAAGTTGCTTAAATGGGAAAAAACACAATTATCCTTGTATTTTTCACAATATTTATTTTGTGCGCATGTGAAAATAGACAGCGGTAGGCTAAATCGAACGTTAATGCCATTTTAAGAGCATATGCCTACTGTTCTTATATTAGCCTACCGTTGCTAAATTGCCTGAATTGTAAACCAAATCTGTCAGATTGCAATTTTATTATTGCCAGTAGTTTAGCCTATGCTTTCTGTACACTAATCTAGCAATCGGGTGTGCGATCACCTGCGCTATTGGCACCATTCCAATGATAAACCATTGCGTTTTTCAATGTTATCCGCAGAAAAGTTATCGCTGAGAATAGGACATAATACAAATGTCATTTAATCCTGCACGGCCAGGCGCAGAGCGCAGTGTGTGTCCTGTGACATTGCACCTGAATGTCTACTTGGCGAGAGAGATGAGTTTTGCCTCGTCTTCCAAAAGAGATTCGTCGCGCCTTTCGCAGGAAGAATATGGAATAGAACTGGATATATTTGGAACTCGTTGGATAGCCAAACGTTCTAAGCTTGAATGAAAGAGATCACAAGTTAATTATCTGGTTATGGTATTTCAACAAAGTATGAATTTCAACCATATTTGAGCTTAAATTCGTGAACGTTCTCTTGGACTCCACTGACTCCGGGATGCCCAACAAACCAATTGACTGAGCTGAAACTGCTTGGATCATGATGCAATCGTAAAATTGCACCTGACATCGAATGCAACACAGCTGATCACATTTGACAAGGACCTACTATGTCAACATTACCAACCAGGTAAGATGCAGGTGTATGGTTATAAACGCAGGTGTATGGTTATAAACACAGTTTAACATTTGATATAGCCTATAAGTTTATGTACAAGTGTAGCCTATATGCTGAAGTAGCCTATGTTTATGCTGAAGTATATGTTCATGACGTTGTACATTTAAAAAATATAACGTTGTACATACCTCTGATAAAGTTACCATTAATCCACACAGCCTAATTCTTATGGGGAAAGAAAGGGGAGTATTTAGTGGCCCATATCAAGTGATTTTAAGTGATTTAGGAATTTGGCAAACTCACACCTAGTCGATTATTACTGTAATCCGAGAGGTGTGTGTGTGTGCGTGCGCGCGCGCTACACCAGTTGTTCCCAAACTTTTTATAGTCCCATACCCCTTCAAACATTCAACCTCCAGCTTTGTACCCTTCTAGCACCAGGGTCTTCGATCTCTCAAATGTTGTTTTTTGCCATCATTGTAAGCCTGCCACACACACTATACGATACATTTATTAACTTCTTATGGCTGCAGGGGCAGTATTGAGTAGCTTGGATGAAAGGTGCCCAGAGTAAATGGCCAGCTCCTCAGTCCCAGTTGCTAATATATGCATATTATTATTAGCATTGGATAGAAAACACTCTGAAGTTTCTAAAACCGTGATGTCTGTGAGTAGAACAGAACTCACATGGCAGGCAAAAAAAACTTCACACAGGAAGTGGGAAATCTGAGGTTGATTGATTTTCAACCCAGCCCCTATTGAATACACAGTGGGATATTGGTTATGTTGCACTTCCTAAGGCTTCCAGTAGATGTCAAGCGTCTTTAGAAACTTGAATGATGCTTCTACTGTGATGTGGAGCCGGATGGGAGCTGTTTGAGTCAGTGGTCTGGCAGAGAGCCAGGCCCTGGTCACACGCATTTCACATGATAGCGACTTGCGTTCCATGGCTTTTCTACAGACATAGGAATTCTCAGGTTGGAACGTTATTGAAGATGTATGATAACAACATCCTAAAGATTGATTCTATACTAAATTTGACAAGTTTCTTCGACCTGTAATATCACTTTTTGAAGTTTTCGTTCGGCTGGACCTGCACGAGCGTTTGGATTTGTGTACTAAACGTGCTAACAAAAGTAGCTACTTGGACATAAATAATGGACATTATCGAACAAAACAAACATTTATTGTGGAACTATGATTCCTGGGAGTGCATTCTGATGAAAATCATCAAAGGTAAGGGAATATTTAATGTTATTTCTGATTTCTGTTGACTCCAACATGGCGGATAATTGTATTTTTTTTCTGAGCGCCGTCTCAGATTATTGCATGGTTTGCTTTTTCCGTAAAGTTTAAAAAAATCTGACACAGCGGTTGCATTAACTTCTTGACGCACCCATCCCGTTAGCGAGATCATTTTCGTCAACATCCGCTGAATTGCAGAGCGCCAAATTCAAATTAAATTACTAAAAATATTTTATTTTCATGAAATCACAAATGCAATATAGCAAAACACAGCTTAGCTTGTTGTTAATCCACCTGGCGTGTCAGATAAAAAAAAAAAAGCTTTTTGGTGAAAGCATACCAAGCGTTTATGTAAGGACATCTCTCTCAGCATACAAAACATTACAAACAGCTAGCAGCAAAGTAGATTGGTCACGAAAGTCGGAAAAGCAATAAAATGAATGGCTTACCTTTGATGATCTTCGGATGTTTGCACTCACGAGACTCCCAGTTACACAATAAATGTTCTTTTTGTTCCATAAAGATTATTTTATATCTAAAATACCTCCATTTGGTTGGCGCATTATGTTCAGAAATCCACAGGCTCGAGCGGTCACGACATCGCAGATGAAAATTGCAAATAGTATCCGTAAAGTTCGTAGAAACATGTCAAACGTTTTTTATAATCAAACCTCAGGTTGTTTTTACAATATATAATCGATAATCTTTCAATCAGACAGTAGCTTCTTCAATAGGAGAGAGAGAGAAAATGTCTGTCCACTCTGTTGGCGCATGCAAAACGCTACTGACACCCAGCCATCCACTGACGCGATCTGATCTTTCTTGCTCATTTTTCAGAATAAAAGCCTGAAACTATGTCTAAAGACTGTGCACACCATGTGGAAGCCATAGAAAAGGGAATCTGGTTGATATCCCTTTAAATGGAGGGAAGGCATGCAATGGAACAGGGAGCTTTCAAAATAGAAGCCACTTCCTGGTTGGATTTTCCTCAGGTTTTCACCTGCAATATCAGTTCTGTTAAACTCACAGACAATATTTTGACAGTTTTGGAAACTTTAGTGTGTTTTCTATCCTAATCTGACAATTACATGCATATTCTGAAATAAGCAGTTTCATTTGGGTACGTTTTTCATCCAAACATCAAAATACTGCACCCTACAATCAACAAGTTAAGGAGAGGTATATCTATATTTCCATGTCTAACAATTGTATTTATCAACATTTTATAAGAGTATCTGTAAAATGATGTGGCTCTCTGCAATATCACCGGATGTTTTTGGAACTAGTGAACGTAACGCGCCAATGTACACTGAGATTTTTTAAATATAAATATGAACTTTATCAAACAAAACATACATGTATTGTGTTACATGAAGTCCTATGAGTGTCATCTGATGAAGATCATCAAAGGTTAGTGATTAATTTGATCTCTATTTGTGCTTTTTGTGACTCCTCTCTTTGGCTGGAAAATGGCTGAATTTTTCGGTGAGTTGGTGGTGACCTAACATAATCGTTTGTGGTGCTTTCGCTGTAAAGCCTATTTGAAATCGGACACTGTGGTGGGATTAACAACAAGATTACCTTTAAAACGGTATAAAATACATGTATGTTTGAGGAATTGTAATTTTAATTATTATTAGGAATTTTAATTTCTGTTGTTTTGAATTTGTCGCGCTGCACTTTCACTGGCTGTTGTCATATCGATCCCGTTAACGGGATTGCAGCCCTAAGAACTTTTAAATATAAGAATGAGTGTGAGTTTGTCACAACCCGGCTTGTGGGAAGTGACAAAGAGCTCTTATAGGATCAGGGCACAAATAATCAATAATTTTGCTCTTTATTTAACCATCTTACATATAAAACCTTATTTGTTCATCTGTGAATAACTCACCACAGGTTAATGAGAAGGGTGTGCTTGAAAGGATGCACATAACTCTGCAATGTTGGGTTGTATTGGAGAGAGTCTGTCTTAAATCATTTTCCACACAGTCTGTGTCTGTATTTAGCTTTCATGCTAGTGAGGGCCGAGAATCCACTCTCACATAGATACTTGGTTGCAAAGGGCATCAGTGTCTTAACAGCGTGATTTGCCAAGGCAGGATACTCTGAGTACAGCCCAATCCAGAATTCTGACGGTGGTTCTGATTTAAATAACATTTTCACAGACCGCTAGTTGCAGTTTTGATGACGCTCTCTTGTTCAGATATCGGTAAGTGGACTGGAGGCAGGGCAGGAAAGGGGTAACGAATCCAGATTTTTGTGTCATTCGTGTCGGGAAAGTACCTGCGTAATTGCGCACCCAACTCACTCAGGTGCTTCGCTGTATCACATTTGACATTGTCCATAAGCTTGAGTTCATTTGCACACAAAAAATTATACAATGATGGAAAGACCTGTGTGTTGTCCTTGTTAATGCAGACAGAGAAGAGCTCCAACTTCTTAATCAGCCTCAATTTTGTCCCGCACATTTAATATAGTTGCGGAGAGTCCCTGTAATCCTAGATTCAGATCATTCAGGTGAGAAAAAACATCACCCAGACAGGCCAGTCGTGTGAGAAACTCGTCAAGCTTGTTTCTCAATTTTAAAAAACATGTCAATACTTTGCCCCTTGATAACCAGCGCACTTCTGTATGTTGTAAAAGCGTTACATGGTCGCTGCCAATATCATTGCATAGTGCAGAAAATACACAATAGTTCAGGGGCCCTGCTTTAACAAAGTTCACAATTTTCACTGTAGTGTCTTTCAAGATGTCAGGCATTCCCTTGGCAGCAAGAGCCTCTCAGTGGATGCTGCAGTGTAGCCAAGTGGCGTCGGGAGTAACTGCTTGCACGGGCATTACCACTCCACTATGTCTCCCTGTAATGGATTTTGCGCCATCAGTACAGACACCAACATAAGCAGCAGCTGCGTTTGGCTACATATGGACCGTTAGTGGAATTCCCACGAGAGAGTAACGGTTCATGTGATTGGATGAGTAACGGTTCATGTGATTGGATGAGTAACGGTTCATGTGATTGGATGTTAATTATTTGACTACCTGTATTTGACATGTATTTTTGCCAGTGAAACGAGGCTACTCAGGTAAGAAAAAAACCTCACCCAAATGTATTATTTATTTATTTATCCGTTATTTTACCAGGTAAGTTGACTGAGAACATGTTCTCATTTGCAGCAACGACCTGGGGAATAGTTACAGGGGAGAGGAGGGGGATGAATGAGCCAATTGTAAACTGGGGATTATTAGGTGACCATG
This sequence comes from Oncorhynchus kisutch, assembly GCF_002021735.2. Lineage (NCBI taxonomy): Eukaryota > Metazoa > Chordata > Actinopteri > Salmoniformes > Salmonidae > Oncorhynchus > Oncorhynchus kisutch. Next base: position 1,960,459 of record NW_022261980.1, read on the forward strand.
AATGTATAGACCCATTGGAAAATATAAATGGACTGTTGGAAAATGTGAATAACATTTTCATTTGGCGTACCCCTGAAGGCATTGCGCGTACCACAGTTTGGGAATACCTGGTCTACACCAAGGGATGGTCGGTGATACATTACAGTGTCAGTTTGTCTCCTGTGTGACTGTAGCCTACTATATATATATATATATATATATATATATATATATATATATATATATATATATATAATGGTGTTAGTGTATTAAAGCATCCATGTCTGATTTATCCAATTTAACTATGAAGGTGCTGTGTGATTTGTATATGAGTATATTAAGATTATTTAGAGAACACATGATCTTTTCAACAATAAACAACTGTAAGATTACCTGTGATGTATAGCCCCATGTACATGGTATGTCCTTGAATGGAGGTTGGCTAACACTTACATTTTTTTATTATTAGGTCTAGTGACTACACATTATGATAAACAAGTGAAAGTTTGGTCTTGAACGCCCTGACAAACATACAGCGTGTGTGTGTACGTGCTTTTGTTTGCTGTGTGTGTGTGTAACAGTCCCTATCAGAGTATGATGCAGATACAGTCAGGCATACTCATCAAGAGTGGAGTGAAGTAACCTTACTAGTCTGAGGTAACCCCCATTCATATACTGAGAGACTGCAGCAGCGTGGCTTGTATAGAAGCCCCTGGCTGTGCATTCCTCTCATCCGGCTCCATTACCTTTATCTCCAAATGTCAGAGGCTATAAATATCCAGCTTCATACGTATCCCATCATGGCAGTTCTACAGAACCGCCCCACTAGAATAAGGGGAGTCTCATGGCTGCTCTACAGAACCGCCCCACTAGAATAAGGGGAGTCTCATGGCTGCTCTACAGAACCACCCCACTAGAATAAGGGGAGTCTCATGGCTGTCCTATAGAACCGCCCCACTAGAATAAGGGGAGTCTCATGGCTGTTCTACAGAACCGCCCCACTAGAATAAGGGGAGTCTCATGGCTGCTCTACAGAACCGCCCCACTAGAATAAGGGGAGTCTCATGGCTGCTCTACAGAACCGCCCCACTAGAATAAGGGGAGTCTCATGGCTGTTCTACAGAACCGCCCCACTAGAATAAGGGGAGTCTCATGGCTGTTCTATAGAACCGCCCCACTAGAATAAGGGGAGTCTCATGGCTGTTCTACAGAACCGCCCCACTAGAATAAGGGGAGTTTCGTGGCTGTTCTACAGAACCGCCCCACTAGAATAAGGGGAGTCTCGTGGCTGTTCTACAGAACCGCCCCACTAGAATAAAGGGAGTCTCGTGGCTGTTCTATAGAACCGCTCCACTAGAATAAGGGGAGTCTCGTGGCTGTTCTATAGAACCGCCCCACTAGAATAAGGGGAGTCTCGTGGCTGTTCTATAGAACCGCCCCACTAGAATAAGGGGAGTCTCGTGGCTGTTCTATAGAACCGCCCCACTAGAATAAGGGGAGTCTCATGGCTGTTCTATAGAACCGCCCCACTAGAATAAGGGGAGTCTCATGGCTGTTCTATAGAACCGCCCCACTAGAATAAGGGGAGTCTCGTGGCTGTTCTATAGAACCGCCCCACTAGAATAAGGGGAGTCTCGTGGCTGTTCTATAGAACCGCTCCACTAGAATAAGGGGAGTCTCGTGGCTGTTCTATAGAACCGCCCCACTAGAATAAGGGGAGTCTCGTGGCTGTTCTATAGAACCGCCCCACTAGAATAAGGGGAGTCTCATGGCTGTTCTATAGAACCTCCCCACTAGAATAAGGGGAGTCTCATGGCTGCTCTACAGAACCGCCCCACTAGAATAAGGGGAGTCTCATGGCTGTTCTATAGAACCGCCCCACTAGAATAAGGGGAGTCTCATGGTTGTTCTACAGAAGCTCCCCACTAGAATACGGGGAGTCTCATGGCTGTTGGAATGAGGGGACTTGATTGTGCCTCAATACTCAATCCCTAATAGGAGTTGAGGTGTTTTATTTTCCTGAAGAGTTGAAGTATAATCTACTGTTCCTAGATATTGTATGTTATTCACTGAAGAAGATATTCCTGGGGGGAAATGAGAATCAGAACATCTGGGTGTGCTTTGGGATTTTAGACCTAATGAAGCACTTTTTGACTAAACAAATGCAGTTTTTCTATTAAAAGCACACATAAAATAGCGACTCTTCTCGACTTAATGGACGACATGAGCTTCCTCAGGATCAACCTATGATGTTTTCTTTACTGGTCTGTAGTCTGTCAAATTGGCTAATGTGAGATCAGGTTGAATGCTCGGGACATGAGAGGGATAACAGTCTTTCTCCCAGATCCGTCTCTTAAGGAATGTTTGTTTGGGAGCGAGACAGCTCAATGTACTATGGCACGCTGCTCAAATCCCTCCGGAATGAGTTCCCTAATTAAAGTGACAGCTTCAGAATGTCGATGTCGTCACTCGAGATCTCATCCCCCGGGGGTGGAATTTCGATCGCTTGGCAATGGGCATGTATGTTTATGCATGAATCAGCGTGTAATTGATACTTTAATGAAGGTCATGGATAAGCAGGTCTCCTCCTTGATGGTGTAAAGGAGGTTCGGATCAACGTTTGCGTGTTTGAAACCTGAAGACGTGTGACTGCTCTCCAAGCTCAGGGGCTCCGTGCGCAGGAGACCCGGATACACAGAACCCAAACTGGCTGCGCGATCGTGCATACATTTATTTTGTCCCCCCACACCAAACGCGATCACCACACGCAGGTTCAAATATCAAAACAAACTCTGAACCGATGACATTAATTTGGGGACAGGTCGAAAAGCATTAAAAATGTATGGTAATTTGTCCTATTTAGCTAACATGCTGTTGCTAGCTAATTTGTCCTAGGATATAAACATTGAGTTGTTATTTTACCTGAAATGCACAAGGTCCTATACTCCGACAATTAATCCACACAGAACGGCCAACCAAATAGTTTCTAGTCATCGCTCCTCCTTCCAGGCTTTTTCATCTTTGATCTTATATGGTGATGGCATCTATACTTTCATAGTATTACCACGACAACCGGCAAAACAGTTTGTCTTTCAATCACCCATGTGGGTATAACCAATGAGGAGATGGCACGTGGGTACCTGCTTCTATAAACCAATGAGGAGATGGGAGAGGCAGGACTTGCAGCGCGATCTGCAGCAGAAATAGAAAGAAGTTCTATTTTATCCCTTGGCATAGCTGACAATTGTTGGCGCGCGCGAGCAGTGTGGGTGCAATGATTGAATAACATGTATTTCTAAATGTATTTTGCATGTAAGGCCATCGGCATACTGGGATTGTGTCAGAATTTCAGATGAATCAAATGTTCTTTCAATGGGAGTGATCAGTTGCCGGATAAATGAAAATGGATGATTGTCTGACAAAAAAAACGTTCTCTTTAGACTGATTAAACTCTTGATTTGTGTTGTACTTTTGACAGTTTCATAGTTATTCATGAGTCTGTGTAGCAGTAGCCTTAGTACTCTGGTCGGTCACACTGTGATATAGCCTCTTCTGTTTTAAACTTTTGACACTATTAAGCAGAGCCTTGCCGAGCTGTACTGTGCTGGCCTGGTTATGTACCCACCATAGTTGCTGAAAGTGAAACCTCGCTGGAAATAACAACAATGTGAAAAGAACATACAGTATCTGAGCCGGCACAGTGGACTGTCGGTTTGGGTAAGCACAACTATACCTTGTATTTGTGTGCGGTTGGGATATACTAATGATTCAAATAATGTGGATGGATCCTCATTGAGTGACAGTGGAGTGTTGCAGAGTACACTGTCAGATAAGACTTTACAGGTCAATAGTCACGCCAGGAATGCTATGACTATGATAGTTCAGTTGTTTGTCTATATTAATGTCACCTTGCACTTTCTCCCCCAATCACATGTTTATGTGTTTGCTGGTATTCCATTGTACTCTGGTCCCAGATCTGTTTGTGCTGTCTCTCAACTTCTATCATCATATGATTTGGCATGAATGATGACCACACAGATGTAGGATCTTAATTTTACCTTCAGGTTTCAGGGCTGTCGCTGGGCAATACAGACTTTCAGCTCCCTCCAAAGATTTTCTATTGGGTTCAGGTCTGGAGACTGGCTAGGTCACTCCAGGACCTTGAGATGCTTCTTACGGAGCCACTCCTTAGTTGCCCTGGCTGTGTGTTTCGGGTAGTTGTCTTGCTGGAAGACCCAGCTCTTACTGAGGGAAGGAGGTTGTTGGTCAAGTTCTCGCAATACATGGCCCCATCAATCCTCCCCTCAATATGGTGCAGTCATCCTGTCCCCTTTGCAGAAAAGCATCCCCAAAGAATGATGTTTCCACCTCCATGCTTCACGGTTGGGATGGTGTTCTTGGGGTTGTACTCATCCTTCTTCTTCCTCCAAACACGGCGAGTGGAGTTCAGACCAAAAAGCTCTATTTTTGTCTCATCAGACCACATGACCTTCTCCCATTCCTCCTCTGGATCATCCAGATGGTCATTGGCAAACTTCAGACGGGCCTGGACATGCGCCGGCTTGAGAAGGGGGACCTTGTGTGCGCTGCAGGATTTTAATCCATGACGGCGTAGTGTGTTACTAATGGTTTTCTTTGAGACTGTGGTCCCAGCTCTCTTCAGGTCATTGACCAGGTCCTGCCATGTAGTTCTGGGCTGATCCCTCACCTTCCTCATGATCATTGATGCCCCACGAGGTGAAATCTTGCATGGAGCTCCAGACCGAGGGTGATTGACCATCATCTTGAACTTCTTCCATTTTCTAATAATTGCGCCAACAGTTGTTGCCTTCTCACCAAGCTGCATGCCTATTGTCCTGTAGCCCATCCCAGCCTTGTGCATGTCTACAATTTTATCCCTGATGTCCTTACACAGCTTTCTGGTCTTGGCCATTGTGGAGAGGTTGGAGTCTGTTTGATTGAGTGTGTGGACAGGTGTCTTTTATACAGGTAACGAGTTCAAACAGGTGCAGTTAATACAGGTAATGAGTGGAGAACAGGAGGGCGTCTTAAAGAAAAACTAACAGGTCTGTGAGAGCTGGAATTCTTACTGGTTGGTAGGTGATCAAATACTTATGTCATGCAATAAAATGCAAATTAATTAATTAAATTAATTACTTATAAATCATACCATGTGATTTTCTGGATTTTTGTTTTAGATTCCGTCTCTCACAGTTGAAGTGTACCTATGATAAAAATGACAGACCTCTACATGTTTGTAAGTAGGAAAACATGCAATATCGGCAGTGTATCAAATACATGTTCTCCCCACTGTATACAGCACAAACAGACCTGGGACACTCCAATCTCTAGCCACTTTAATAATAAAAAACTGGATGTAATAAATGTATCACTAGTCACTTTAAACAATACCACTTTATATAATGTTTACATACCCTACATTACTCATCTCATATGTATATACTGTACTCTACTATCTACTCCATCTTGCTGATGCTGCACGGCCGTCACTCATCCATATATTTATATATACATATTCTTATTCATTCCTTTACACTTGTGTGTGTATAAGGTAGTTGTTGTGAAATTGTTAGATTACTTGTTAGATATTACTGAACGGTTGGAACTAGAAGCACAAGCATTTCCCTACACTCGCATTAACATCTGCTAACCATGTGCATGTGACCAATAAAATTGGATTTGATTTGACCAGACTAATTCCACAGTGAAAACCAAGTGTATAAAAATTGGTGTATTTTCAATTCTCAGTGGAGGAAGTGGAAAAATGGTGTTCTAATGTGTTTGGCAGTGACCTAAAAGGAGATCAGGGCATGTTCATTAGGCACCAAACGGAAGAAAACAGATCGAAACAGGCAGGGGCTACCTGAACTTGACAAAGAAATGCACATTTTCGTTGGGCATTGCAAAACATTTTAGAAAATGTTCAGTTGCTTTCCCTACTGAACACGACCCTGGTGTTATTCACCATGTCAGTAGATCCAAATGTTGGAGCTGGCTGAGGAAGAGCATGACCGTAGATGGCCAGCCAGACTGGATCAGACGGACGGTCGGTCTCAGTCAAATGTGAAAAGATAAGCTCATAATCCAAGAGGTATGACAATGTCAAGAGATTTCGTCTGTTTGTCCTGAGAAGGAGAACGATGGTGCAGCCAGTCAGGCAGTAGAGGAACAGAGGAGTATCTTTGAGTTCTAGGAGCAATGGTCAGAGATCCCAAGACACAACTAAGGTGTGGGATTAGTTTAAACAGCAACCTCTGTCTTTAGAATAGCATCACATTAAACATAATGCATTTGGTCAATACTCAGCACTGCTTTTCAAAGTAAATGTCTTAAACTCCTTATGTTGCTTAAAGGGGCATTACACAAAGTCAAAGTTTGTCAAAAGCCTTGTCCCACACCATCAGTTGTGTTGATCCAGTTTTCTGCCTCAACTGAAACAAATTCATTATATGGTGCTCATTTTTGTCATTCATTTTGGATTAAGGTATACCCATGGATCGACCCTTTCAGTGCTACATGACTCGTGCAATGATGAATTGTTGCCTCATTGATTGGGCTAATCTCTGACCAGGATCATTGCCTGACAGTGAGTGTCTCATTGTTCCCGCCCATTAATAGTCGGTTCAGATTTAGGGTTCCAAAGTTATGTTTTTTAGTCTATTCAACTCTATTTACTGAAGTACCTAGTCTATATGCGTCCACCAGGCCTTAAAGGCAAGCTCTGGAACACTGGCCACTAGTAAGTATTTTTTTAATCCTCCCAGACTGCGCTGGATGTGCCAATGTGTTCATACATGCAGAATTGTCTTAACTCAATTAGCTGCGAAACCCCTAGTTTGAAAGTGACTGTTTACTAAAAGCTGTGGCACTATTTACCCTACATTTTCCCCCACGTGGGTCAGCCTCCTAGCAATTCAAGTTCCAGCCAATGAGCTTTAGCCCATTGCCATTTGAGTGACAGCGAGCAAGATGCACACATAGCAAAGCAAGAGAGAGCGCAATGATGTGGTGCACATATCTGTACATATGTGACTTAGTACGCAATTTTCAGGGACCACTTTTGGCTCGTGAGTGCTACTTTCAGAACTACTAGCTGAAAACTATGCAAAAAGTACCAGAGAATCTCTTTTTAAACCAGTGTTCACCAAATAGTGGGTTCACTGCTAAGTCCCTGTGGGTCAAGGAGGAGGGGGACTGGCTAGAGACACTGTCTTTTGCTCACTTGGTGGATCATTCAAAAGCTGCAGATGATGCCGACGTAGTCAGTTAATTCCATGGTGCTCTTTTGTAAAAATAAATAAATAAAGATGTAAAAGCTAACGCAGAATTAACTGAATATATCATTGTTGCAGTCATAGGGTGTAGCTGTCATTTTTATTGTTTTCTTTACCCAGTTGTATTGTTATGTTTACCCAGAAAAGCACCCCGTTCCCATAGAAACCGTTTGGTAGCTCTGGCACAGCTGCATACATTCAAGAGTATAGTTGGGTCATAGCACAAAACAGTTTAGGCCAGGATTCAATCTGATTGCCACGTTGCCTACAAGCACAATGTTAATGTGTTGCGGAGATTACATTCAAGGTAAACACAGCAGATGGCAGCTCAATTGGAAATTCCCTTTAAATGTCAAGTGTCATAGGGAGGTTTCACATTTAATCCCGGCCTTAGGAACCACCAGGCCTGACCAGTGTTTTACAGAAATCCGTTGGTTTAGGAACCCATGCCCTGCGCATTTTAGTTCTAGACCAGCAATAACACATCTGATTCAACTACTGAATCTAATCACCAAGCCCTTGCCTTGGTTAGTTGAATCAGGTGTGTTCGTTCTGGGCTGGAACAAAAATGTCCAGTCTTGGGGTCCCTGAAGATGTGTTGGGAAACGATGGCCTACACCAGGGATCATCAACTACACTGAACAGAAATATAAACGCGACATGTATAAGTGTTGGTCCCATGTTTCATGCACTGAAATAAAAAATCCCAGAAATGTTCCATACGCACAAAATGCTTATTTCTCCCCAAAAAAATTGCTGATTGAACAGAATGATCATTAAACAGGTGCACGTTGTGCTGGGGTGGCCACTTTAAAATGTGCAGTTCTGTCTCACAACACAATGCCACAGATGTCTCAAGTTTTGAGGGAGTGTACAATTGGCATGTTGACTGCAGGAATGTCCACCAGAGCTGTTGCTCTAGAATTGAATGTTAATTTCTCTACCATAAACTGCCTCCAACATATTTTTAGATAATTTGGCAATACCTCCAACCGGCTTCACAACTGCAGAACACTTGTAACCACTGTGCTGAGGAGTATTTCTGTCTGTAATAATTATCCTTTGTGGGGTGAAAAACTCATTCTGATTGGCTGTGTCTGGCTCCCCATTGGGTGGGCCTATCCCCTGCCAAGTTGTGTGAAATCCATAGATTAGGGCCTCATGAATTTATTTAAATGGACTGATTTCCTTATATGAACTGTAACTCAGTACAATCAATGAAATGGTTGCATGTTATGTTTGATGTTTTTGTTAAGTATAGATTCCGCTGCCGGACAGTTTCTTCTTCTTCAGCTGATGGTCGGAACATGCAGGAATTGCAAATAATTTGCCCAAACAGATTTAATATTTGACTAAAACATAATCATTTCAAACCTTGCTTACATTTGTATACGATCACGCGTCTTTATATTATGCGTGGGAATACTTTCTAAATTAAATTCACTTGGAGTTGATTTCCTGGTGTTTTTAGTCTTTCAAATCAAATCAAACTTTATTTGTCACATGCGCCAAATACAACAGGTATTTACTGGACCTTTCTGTGAAACGGTTACTTACAAGCCCTTAACTCTTCTTGAACTGCACTGTTGGTTAAGAAAATATTTACCAAATAAACTAAAGTAAAAAATAATACAAAGTAACACAATAACGAGGCTATATACAGGGATACCGGTACCAAGTCAGTGTGCAGGGGTACAGGTTAGTTGAGGTAATTTGTACATGTAGGTAGGGGTAAAGTGACAATAACGAGGCTATATACAGGGATACCAGTACCAAGTCAGTGTGCAGGGGTACAGGTTAGTTGAGGTAATTTGTACATGTAGGTAGGGGTAAAGTGACAATAACGAGGCTATATACAGGGATACCGGTACCAAGTCAGTGTGCAGGGGTACAGGTTAGTTGAGGTAATTTGTACATGTAGGTAGGGGTAAAGTGACAATAACGAGGCTATATACAGGGATACCGGTACCAAGTCAGTGTGCAGGGGTACAGGTTAGTTGAGGTAATTTGTACATGTAGGTAGGGGTAAAGTGACAATAACGAGGCTATATACAGGGGTACCGGTACCAAGTCAGTGTGCAGGGGTACAGGTTAGTTGAGGTAATTTGTACATGTAGGTAGGGGTAAAGTGACAATAACGAGGCTATATACAGGGATACCGGTACCAAGTCAGTGTGCAGGGGTACAGGTTAGTTGAGGTCATTTGTACATGTAGGTAGGGGTAAAGTGACAATAACGAGGCTATATACAGGGATACCGGTACCAAGTCAGTGTGCAGGGGTACAGGTTAGTTGAGGTAATTTGTACATGTAGGTAGGGGTAAAGTGACAATAACGAGGCTATATACAGGGATACCGGTACCAAGTCAGTGTGCAGGGGTACAGGTTAGTTGAGGTAATTTGTACATGTAGGTAGGGGTAAAGTGACAATAACGAGGCTATATACAGGGGTACCGGTACCAAGTCAGTGTGCAGGGGTACAGGTTAGTTGAGGTAATTTGTACATGTAGGTAGGGGTAAAGTGACAATAACGAGGCTATATACAGGGGTACCGGTACCAAGTCAGTGTGCAGGGGTACAGGTTAGTTGAGGTCATTTGTACATGTAGGTAGGGGTAAAGTGACAATAACGAGGCTATATACAGGGGTACCGGTACCAAGTCCGTGTGCAGGGGTACAGGTTAGTTGAGGTAATTTGTACATGTAGGTAGGGGTAAAGTGACAATAACGAGGCTATATACAGGGATACCGGTACCAAGTCAGTGTGCAGGGGTACAGGTTAGTTGAGGTAATTTGTACATGTAGGTATGGGTAAAGTGACAATAACGAGGCTATATACAGGGGTACCGGTACCAAGTCAGTGTGCAGGGGTACAGGTTAGTTGAGGTAATTTGTACATGTAGGTAGGGGTAAAGTGACAATAACGAGGCTATATACAGGGATACCGGTACCAAGTCAGTGTGCAGGGGTACAGGTTAGTTGAGGTAATTTGTACATGTAGGTAGGGGTAAAGTGACAATAACGAGGCTATATACAGGGGTACCGGTACCAAGTCAGTGTGCAGGGGTACAGGTTAGTTGAGGTAATTTGTACATGTAGGTAGGGGTAAAGTGACAATAACGAGGCTATATACAGGGATACCGGTACCAAGTCAGTGTGCAGGGGTACAGGTTAGTTGAGGTAATTTGTACATGTAGGTAGGGGTAAAGTGACAATAACGAGGCTATATACAGGGATACCGGTACCAAGTCAGTGTGCAGGGGTACAGGTTAGTTGAGGTAATTTGTACATGTAGGTAGGGGTAAAGTGACAATAACGAGGCTATATACAGGGATACCGGTACCAAGTCAGTGTGCAGGGGTACAGGTTAGTTGAGGTAATTTGTACATGTAGGTAGGGGTAAAGTGACAATAACGAGGCTATATACAGGGATACCGGTACCAAGTCAGTGTGCAGGGGTACAGGTTAGTTGAGGTAATTTGTACATGTAGGTATGGGTAAAGTGACAATAACGAGGCTATATACAGGGATACCGGTACCAAGTCAGTGTGCAGGGGTACAGGTTAGTTGAGGTAATTTGTACATGTAGGTAGGGGTAAAGTGACAATAACGAGGCTATATACAGGGGTACCGGTACCAAGTCAGTGTGCAGGGGTACAGGTTAGTTGAGGTAATTTGTACATGTAGGTAGGGGTAAAGTGACAATAACGAGGCTATATACAGGGGTACCGGTACCAAGTCAGTGTGCAGGGGTACAGGTTAGTTGAGGTAATTTGTACATGTAGGTAGGGGTAAAGTGACAATAACGAGGCTATATACAGGGGTACCGGTACCAAGTCCGTGTGCAGGGGTACAGGTTAGTTGAGGTAATTTGTACATGTAGGTAGGGGTAAAGTGACAATAACGAGGCTATATACAGGGGTACCGGTACCAAGTCAGTGTGCAGGGGTACAGGTTAGTTGAGGTAATTTGTACATGTAGGTAGGGGTAAAGTGACAATAACGAGGCTATATACAGGGGTACCGGTACCAAGTCAGTGTGCAGGGGTACAGGTTAGTTGAGGTAATTTGTACATGTAGGTAGGGGTAAAGTGACAATAACGAGGCTATATACAGGGGTACCGGTACCAAGTTAGTGTGCAGGGGTACAGGTTAGTTGAGGTCATTTGTACATGTAGGTAGGGGTAAAGTGACAATAACGAGGCTATATACAGGGGTACCGGTACCAAGTCCGTGTGCAGGGGTACAGGTTAGTTGAGGTAATTTGTACATGTAGGTAGGGGTAAAGTGACAATAACGAGGCTATATACAGGGATACCGGTACCAAGTCAGTGTGCAGGGGTACAGGTTAGTTGAGGTAATTTGTACATGTAGGTATGGGTAAAGTGACAATAACGAGGCTATATACAGGGGTACCGGTACCAAGTCAGTGTGCAGGGGTACAGGTTAGTTGAGGTAATTTGTACATGTAGGTAGGGGTAAAGTGACAATAACGAGGCTATATACAGGGATACCGGTACCAAGTCAGTGTGCAGGGGTACAGGTTAGTTGAGGTAATTTGTACATGTAGGTAGGGGTAAAGTGACAATAACGAGGCTATATACAGGGGTACCGGTACCAAGTCAGTGTGCAGGGGTACAGGTTAGTTGAGGTAATTTGTACATGTAGGTAGGGGTAAAGTGACAATAACGAGGCTATATACAGGGGTACCGGTACCAAGTCAGTGTGCAGGGGTACAGGTTAGTTGAGGTCATTTGTACATGTAGGTAGGGGTAAAGTGACAATAACGAGGCTATATACAGGGGTACCGGTACCAAGTCAGTGTGCAGGGGTACAGGTTAGTTGAGGTAATTTGTACATGTAGGTAGGGGTAAAGTGACAATAACGAGGCTATATACAGGGGTACCGGTACCAAGTCAGTGTGCAGGGGTACAGGTTAGTTGAGGTAATTTGTACATGTAGGTAGGGGTAAAGTGACAATAACGAGGCTATATACAGGGATACCGGTACCAAGTCAGTGTGCAGGGGTACAGGTTAGTTGAGGTCATTTGTACATGTAGGTAGGGGTAAAGTGACAATAACGAGGCTATATACAGGGATACCGGTACCAAGTCAGTGTGCAGGGGTACAGGTTAGTTGAGGTAATTTGTACATGTAGGTAGGGGTAAAGTGACAATAACGAGGCTATATACAGGGGTACCGGTACCAAGTCAGTGTGCAGGGGTACAGGTTAGTTGAGGTAATTTGTACATGTAGGTAGGGGTAAAGTGACAATAACGAGGCTATATACAGGGATACCGGTACCAAGTCAGTGTGCAGGGGTACAGGTTAGTTGAGGTAATTTGTACATGTAGGTAGGGGTAAAGTGACAATAACGAGGCTATATACAGGGATACCGGTACCAAGTCAGTGTGCAGGGGTACAGGTTAGTTGAGGTAATTTGTACATGTAGGTATGGGTAAAGTGACAATAACGAGGCTATATACAGGGATACCGGTACCAAGTCAGTGTGCAGGGGTACAGGTTAGTTGAGGTAATTTGTACATGTAGGTAGGGGTAAAGTGACAATAACGAGGCTATATACAGGGGTACCGGTACCAAGTCAGTGTGCAGGGGTACAGGTTAGTTGAGGTAATTTGTACATGTAGGTAGGGGTAAAGTGACAATAACGAGGCTATATACAGGGGTACCGGTACCAAGTCAGTGTGCAGGGGTACAGGTTAGTTGAGGTCATTTGTACATGTAGGTAGGGGTAAAGTGACAATAACGAGGCTATATACAGGGGTACCGGTACCAAGTCCGTGTGCAGGGGTACAGGTTAGTTGAGGTAATTTGTACATGTAGGTAGGGGTAAAGTGACAATAACGAGGCTATATACAGGGGTACCGGTACCAAGTCAGTGTGCAGGGGTACAGGTTAGTTGAGGTAATTTGTACATGTAGGTAGGGGTAAAGTGACAATAACGAGGCTATATACAGGGGTACCGGTACCAAGTCAGTGTGCAGGGGTACAGGTTAGTTGAGGTAATTTGTACATGTAGGTATGGGTAAAGTGACAATAACGAGGCTATATACAGGGATACCGGTACCAAGTCAGTGTGCAGGGGTACAGGTTAGTTGAGGTAATTTGTACATGTAGGTAGGGGTAAAGTGACAATAACGAGGCTATATACAGGGGTACCGGTACCAAGTCAGTGTGCAGGGGTACAGGTTAGTTGAGGTCATTTGTACATGTAGGTAGGGGTAAAGTGACAATAACGAGGCTATATACAGGGATACCGGTACCAAGTCAGTGTGCAGGGGTACAGGTTAGTTGAGGTAATTTGTACATGTAGGTAGGGGTAAAGTGACAATAACGAGGCTATATACAGGGGTACCGGTACCAAGTCAGTGTGCAGGGGTACAGGTTAGTTGAGGTAATTTGTACATGTAGGTAGGGGTAAAGTGACAATAACGAGGCTATATACAGGGATACCGGTACCAAGTCAGTGTGCAGGGGTACAGGTTAGTTGAGGTAATTTGTACATGTAGGTAGGGGTAAAGTGACAATAACGAGGCTATATACAGGGATACCGGTACCAAGTCAGTGTGCAGGGGTACAGGTTAGTTGAGGTAATTTGTACATGTAGGTATGGGTAAAGTGACAATAACGAGGCTATATACAGGGATACCGGTACCAAGTCAGTGTGCAGGGGTACAGGTTAGTTGAGGTAATTTGTACATGTAGGTAGGGGTAAAGTGACAATAACGAGGCTATATACAGGGGTACCGGTACCAAGTCAGTGTGCAGGGGTACAGGTTAGTTGAGGTAATTTGTACATGTAGGTAGGGGTAAAGTGACAATAACGAGGCTATATACAGGGGTACCGGTACCAAGTCAGTGTGCAGGGGTACAGGTTAGTTGAGGTCATTTGTACATGTAGGTAGGGGTAAAGTGACAATAACGAGGCTATATACAGGGGTACCGGTACCAAGTCCGTGTGCAGGGGTACAGGTTAGTTGAGGTAATTTGTACATGTAGGTAGGGGTAAAGTGACAATAACGAGGCTATATACAGGGGTACCGGTACCAAGTCAGTGTGCAGGGGTACAGGTTAGTTGAGGTAATTTGTACATGTAGGTAGGGGTAAAGTGACAATAACGAGGCTATATACAGGGATACCGGTACCAAGTCAGTGTGCAGGGGTACAGGTTAGTTGAGGTAATTTGTACATGTAGGTAGGGGTAAAGTGACAATAACGAGGCTATATACAGGGGTACCGGTACCAAGTCAGTGTGCAGGGGTACAGGTTAGTTGAGGTAATTTGTACATGTAGGTAGGGGTAAAGTGACAATAACGAGGCTATATACAGGGATACCGGTACCAAGTCAGTGTGCAGGGGTACAGGTTAGTTGAGGTAATTTGTACATGTAGGTAGGGGTAAAGTGACAATAACGAGGCTATATACAGGGATACCGGTACCAAGTCAGTGTGCAGGGGTACAGGTTAGTTGAGGTAATTTGTACATGTAGGTAGGGGTAAAGTGACAATAACGAGGCTATATACAGGGATACCGGTACCAAGTCAGTGTGCAGGGGTACAGGTTAGTTGAGGTAATTTGTACATGTAGGTAGGGGTAAAGTGACAATAACGAGGCTATATACAGGGGTACCGGTACCAAGTCAGTGTGCAGGGGTACAGGTTAGTTGAGGTAATTTGTACATGTAGGTAGGGGTAAAGTGACAATAACGAGGCTATATACAGGGGTACCGGTACCAAGTCAGTGTGCAGGGGTACAGGTTAGTTGAGGTCATTTGTACATGTAGGTAGGGGTAAAGTGACAATAACGAGGCTATATACAGGGGTACCGGTACCAAGTCCGTGTGCAGGGGTACAGGTTAGTTGAGGTAATTTGTACATGTAGGTAGGGGTAAAGTGACAATAACGAGGCTATATACAGGGATACCGGTACCAAGTCAGTGTGCAGGGGTACAGGTTAGTTGAGGTAATTTGTACATGTAGGTAGGGGTAAAGTGACAATAACGAGGCTATATACAGGGGTACCGGTACCAAGTCAGTGTGCAGGGGTACAGGTTAGTTGAGGTAATTTGTACATGTAGGTAGGGGTAAAGTGACAATAACGAGGCTATATACAGGGATACCGGTACCAAGTCAGTGTGCAGGGGTACAGGTTAGTTGAGGTAATTTGTACATGTAGGTAGGGGTAAAGTGACAATAACGAGGCTATATACAGGGGTACCGGTACCAAGTCAGTGTGCAGGGGTACAGGTTAGTTGAGGTAATTTGTACATGTAGGTAGGGGTAAAGTGACAATAACGAGGCTATATACAGGGGTACCGGTACCAAGTCAGTGTGCAGGGGTACAGGTTAGTTGAGGTCATTTGTACATGTAGGTAGGGGTAAAGTGACAATAACGAGGCTATATACAGGGGTACCGGTACCAAGTCAGTGTGCAGGGGTACAGGTTAGTTGAGGTCATTTGTACATGTAGGTAGGGGTAAAGTGACAATAACGAGGCTATATACAGGGGTACCGGTACCAAGTCCGTGTGCAGGGGTACAGGTTAGTTGAGGTAATTTGTACATGTAGGTAGGGGTAAAGTGACAATAACGAGGCTATATACAGGGGTACCGGTACCAAGTCAGTGTGCAGGGGTACAGGTTAGTTGAGGTAATTTGTACATGTAGGTAGGGGTAAAGTGACAATAACGAGGCTATATACAGGGATACCGGTACCAAGTCAGTGTGCAGGGGTACAGGTTAGTTGAGGTAATTTGTACATGTAGGTAGGGGTAAAGTGACAATAACGAGGCTATATACAGGGGTACCGGTACCAAGTCAGTGTGCAGGGGTACAGGTTAGTTGAGGTAATTTGTACATGTAGGTAGGGGTAAAGTGACAATAACGAGGCTATATACAGGGATACCGGTACCAAGTCAGTGTGCAGGGGTACAGGTTAGTTGAGGTAATTTGTACATGTAGGTAGGGGTAAAGTGACAATAACGAGGCTATATACAGGGATACCGGTACCAAGTCAGTGTGCAGGGGTACAGGTTAGTTGAGGTAATTTGTACATGTAGGTAGGGGTAAAGTGACAATAACGAGGCTATATACAGGGATACCGGTACCAAGTCAGTGTGCAGGGGTACAGGTTAGTTGAGGTAATTTGTACATGTAGGTAGGGGTAAAGTGACAATAACGAGGCTATATACAGGGGTACCGGTACCAAGTCAGTGTGCAGGGGTACAGGTTAGTTGAGGTAATTTGTACATGTAGGTAGGGGTAAAGTGACAATAACGAGGCTATATACAGGGGTACCGGTACCAAGTCAGTGTGCAGGGGTACAGGTTAGTTGAGGTCATTTGTACATGTAGGTAGGGGTAAAGTGACAATAACGAGGCTATATACAGGGGTACCGGTACCAAGTCCGTGTGCAGGGGTACAGGTTAGTTGAGGTAATTTGTACATGTAGGTAGGGGTAAAGTGACAATAACGAGGCTATATACAGGGATACCGGTACCAAGTCAGTGTGCAGGGGTACAGGTTAGTTGAGGTAATTTGTACATGTAGGTAGGGGTAAAGTGACAATAACGAGGCTATATACAGGGGTACCGGTACCAAGTCAGTGTGCAGGGGTACAGGTTAGTTGAGGTCATTTGTACATGTAGGTAGGGGTAAAGTGACAATAACGAGGCTATATACAGGGATACCGGTACCAAGTCAGTGTGCAGGGGTACAGGTTAGTTGAGGTAATTTGTACATGTAGGTAGGGGTAAAGTGACAATAACGAGGCTATATACAGGGGTACCGGTACCAAGTCAGTGTGCAGGGGTACAGGTTAGTTGAGGTAATTTGTACATGTAGGTAGGGGTAAAGTGACAATAACGAGGCTATATACAGGGATACCGGTACCAAGTCAGTGTGCAGGGGTACAGGTTAGTTGAGGTAATTTGTACATGTAGGTAGGGGTAAAGTGACAATAACGAGGCTATATACAGGGATACCGGTACCAAGTCAGTGTGCAGGGGTACAGGTTAGTTGAGGTAATTTGTACATGTAGGTATGGGTAAAGTGACAATAACGAGGCTATATACAGGGATACCGGTACCAAGTCAGTGTGCAGGGGTACAGGTTAGTTGAGGTAATTTGTACATGTAGGTAGGGGTAAAGTGACAATAACGAGGCTATATACAGGGGTACCGGTACCAAGTCAGTGTGCAGGGGTACAGGTTAGTTGAGGTAATTTGTACATGTAGGTAGGGGTAAAGTGACAATAACGAGGCTATATACAGGGGTACCGGTACCAAGTCAGTGTGCAGGGGTACAGGTTAGTTGAGGTAATTTGTACATGTAGGTAGGGGTAAAGTGACAATAACGAGGCTATATACAGGGGTACCGGTACCAAGTCAGTGTGCAGGGGTACAGGTTAGTTGAGGTAATTTGTACATGTAGGTAGGGGTAAAGTGACAATAACGAGGCTATATACAGGGGTACCGGTACCAAGTCAGTGTGCAGGGGTACAGGTTAGTTGAGGTAATTTGTACATGTAGGTAGGGGTAAAGTGACAATAACGAGGCTATATACAGGGGTACCGGTACCAAGTCAGTGTGCAGGGGTACAGGTTAGTTGAGGTAATTTGTACATGTAGGTAGGGGTAAAGTGACAATAACGAGGCTATATACAGGGATACCGGTACCAAGTCAGTGTGCAGGGGTACAGGTTAGTTGAGGTAATTTGTACATGTAGGTAGGGGTAAAGTGACAATAACGAGGCTATATACAGGGGTACCGGTACCAAGTCAGTGTGCAGGGGTACAGGTTAGTTGAGGTAATTTGTACATGTAGGTAGGGGTAAAGTGACAATAACGAGGCTATATACAGGGATACCGGTACCAAGTCAGTGTGCAGGGGTACAGGTTAGTTGAGGTAATTTGTACATGTAGGTAGGGGTAAAGTGACAATAACGAGGCTATATACAGGGATACCGGTACCAAGTCAGTGTGCAGGGGTACAGGTTAGTTGAGGTAATTTGTACATGTAGGTAGGGGTAAAGTGACAATAACGAGGCTATATACAGGGATACCGGTACCAAGTCAGTGTGCAGGGGTACAGGTTAGTTGAGGTAATTTGTACATGTAGGTAGGGGTAAAGTGACAATAACGAGGCTATATACAGGGGTACCGGTACCAAGTCAGTGTGCAGGGGTACAGGTTAGTTGAGGTAATTTGTACATGTAGGTAGGGGTAAAGTGACAATAACGAGGCTATATACAGGGGTACCGGTACCAAGTCAGTGTGCAGGGGTACAGGTTAGTTGAGGTCATTTGTACATGTAGGTAGGGGTAAAGTGACAATAACGAGGCTATATACAGGGGTACCGGTACCAAGTCCGTGTGCAGGGGTACAGGTTAGTTGAGGTAATTTGTACATGTAGGTAGGGGTAAAGTGACAATAACGAGGCTATATACAGGGATACCGGTACCAAGTCAGTGTGCAGGGGTACAGGTTAGTTGAGGTAATTTGTACATGTAGGTAGGGGTAAAGTGACAATAACGAGGCTATATACAGGGGTACCGGTACCAAGTCAGTGTGCAGGGGTACAGGTTAGTTGAGGTAATTTGTACATGTAGGTAGGGGTAAAGTGACAATAACGAGGCTATATACAGGGATACCGGTACCAAGTCAGTGTGCAGGGGTACAGGTTAGTTGAGGTAATTTGTACATGTAGGTAGGGGTAAAGTGACAATAACGAGGCTATATACAGGGGTACCGGTACCAAGTCAGTGTGCAGGGGTACAGGTTAGTTGAGGTAATTTGTACATGTAGGTAGGGGTAAAGTGACAATAACGAGGCTATATACAGGGGTACCGGTACCAAGTCAGTGTGCAGGGGTACAGGTTAGTTGAGGTCATTTGTACATGTAGGTAGGGGTAAAGTGACAATAACGAGGCTATATACAGGGGTACCGGTACCAAGTCAGTGTGCAGGGGTACAGGTTAGTTGAGGTCATTTGTACATGTAGGTAGGGGTAAAGTGACAATAACGAGGCTATATACAGGGGTACCGGTACCAAGTCCGTGTGCAGGGGTACAGGTTAGTTGAGGTAATTTGTACATGTAGGTAGGGGTAAAGTGACAATAACGAGGCTATATACAGGGGTACCGGTACCAAGTCAGTGTGCAGGGGTACAGGTTAGTTGAGGTAATTTGTACATGTAGGTAGGGGTAAAGTGACAATAACGAGGCTATATACAGGGATACCGGTACCAAGTCAGTGTGCAGGGGTACAGGTTAGTTGAGGTAATTTGTACATGTAGGTAGGGGTAAAGTGACAATAACGAGGCTATATACAGGGGTACCGGTACCAAGTCAGTGTGCAGGGGTACAGGTTAGTTGAGGTAATTTGTACATGTAGGTAGGGGTAAAGTGACAATAACGAGGCTATATACAGGGATACCGGTACCAAGTCAGTGTGCAGGGGTACAGGTTAGTTGAGGTAATTTGTACATGTAGGTAGGGGTAAAGTGACAATAACGAGGCTATATACAGGGATACCGGTACCAAGTCAGTGTGCAGGGGTACAGGTTAGTTGAGGTAATTTGTACATGTAGGTAGGGGTAAAGTGACAATAACGAGGCTATATACAGGGATACCGGTACCAAGTCAGTGTGCAGGGGTACAGGTTAGTTGAGGTAATTTGTACATGTAGGTAGGGGTAAAGTGACAATAACGAGGCTATATACAGGGGTACCGGTACCAAGTCAGTGTGCAGGGGTACAGGTTAGTTGAGGTAATTTGTACATGTAGGTAGGGGTAAAGTGACAATAACGAGGCTATATACAGGGGTACCGGTACCAAGTCAGTGTGCAGGGGTACAGGTTAGTTGAGGTCATTTGTACATGTAGGTAGGGGTAAAGTGACAATAACGAGGCTATATACAGGGGTACCGGTACCAAGTCCGTGTGCAGGGGTACAGGTTAGTTGAGGTAATTTGTACATGTAGGTAGGGGTAAAGTGACAATAACGAGGCTATATACAGGGATACCGGTACCAAGTCAGTGTGCAGGGGTACAGGTTAGTTGAGGTAATTTGTACATGTAGGTAGGGGTAAAGTGACAATAACGAGGCTATATACAGGGGTACCGGTACCAAGTCAGTGTGCAGGGGTACAGGTTAGTTGAGGTAATTTGTACATGTAGGTAGGGGTAAAGTGACAATAACGAGGCTATATACAGGGATACCGGTACCAAGTCAGTGTGCAGGGGTACAGGTTAGTTGAGGTAATTTGTACATGTAGGTAGGGGTAAAGTGACAATAACGAGGCTATATACAGGGGTACCGGTACCAAGTCCGTGTGCAGGGGTACAGGTTAGTTGAGGTCATTTGTACATGTAGGTAGGGGTAAAGTGACAATAACGAGGCTATATACAGGGGTACCGGTACCAAGTCAGTGTGCAGGGGTACAGGTTAGTTGAGGTAATTTGTACATGTAGGTAGCGGTAAAGTGACTATGCATAGATAATAAACAGCGAGTAGCAGCAGTGTAAAAATGAATAGGGGGGTCAATGTAAATAGTCCAGTGGCCATTTGATTAATTTTTCAGTAATCTTATGGCTTGGGGGTAGAAGCTGTTAAGGAGCCTTTTGGTCCTAGACTTGCCGCTCTGGTACCGCATGCCGTGTGGTAGCAGAAAAAACAGTCTATGATTTTGGTGTCTGGAGTCTCACAATTTCATGTCTATGTAAATAAAAAAATATTATTAGTGGGAGTCCATCTTACACAAAGTAGGGACCACTGGGAGCCAGAGTGAAGTGGCCCCCCTAGCAACCATGCCATCTTTGTCCCTGTGACATGGTGCCCACTGCGTTAGAGGGCCAAAGGGCACATTCTAACCTGCAATAGACTCTAGTAATCAGTGCACAGTTATGGCAGTAATCTCCGAGATAACAGTATAAAAATGACGAGAGAGCGAGAGCTGTGTTTTCTGGAGTGAGTTAAAACAAGGGTGTGTGAGGTCAACCATATTACAGCTGAACCAAAATATGGGGAGAAATGTAGGGTGGCGGGTGGGGATGAGGTTTTTTTTGTCCTTTTTTAATGAGGGTTCTGAACTCTCTTCTCTCTCTTGTACTCGTGCCAGACAGGTGGGTGGAACAGTTTCAGCCTGTGTGTGATATTAGCAAATGTATTTAAATAATGGCAATGGTGGTCTGGCTGGACTAGTGGCAATGCCACAGCCTCACAGATCTACGGTGTCAGGATGGGTTGGAATCCAGCCTACTGTCACGACTCCGACCGAAGGACACTCCCCTTCCCGTTCGGGTGGCACTCGGCGGTCGTCGTCGCCGGCCTACTAGCTGCTACTGATTATTTCCTCCCCCTCCTTATGTGTTGATTGTGTGCACCTGTTTTGAGTTAGGTAGTAAGGCTTTATTAGTCAGCCGGCCCGCAGGGTTCCTTGTGCGGGATTAATTATTGTGATCGTCTGTTTTGGTGTACTTGTGTGAACGTCTATGGGTTTTGTGTTTTCCCATTTTGTGGGTTTTCCCTGGACAGTTTAAGTCCCCCTGTTTGGGGCATTTGTTTGTTCAGTACGCCCTGTGTTTTTGTGAGGGTTGGCTTATGTTCAGCGTTTCTCAGTGCATTAAAATAGCACTCCCCTGAACTCTCTGCTTGCTGCGCCTGACTCCTCAACCACTACACTCAGACCGTTACACCTACTGCCCTTTCATACAACCTACTGTCATCCTCCCTCTCTCTCTTCAGTAAAATCTGAAAAATACCTTTAAAAATATATACATATATAAGAAAGAATGGTAATGTTGTGACAGATTACATCCATTATATGTAGATACTTGGTGAAAAGGTCTGCTTAAATAAACCCAAATGCCTGCACACTAACACTACAGACGCAGTGATCCGCTGCTTCTGCATCACCTCCAGTATTCATGGGTCGCTAACATCATAAAGTACTACTGTCCTATAGCAAATAAATAACCTTGGTTAAAAACAACATTTATAGGCCATTTAGTGTATGAAACTGAATAATGCCCATCTATTTCATGAAAAGAGACACATAGAAGATGCAGCCTGAATAGTTGGATTCTTGGCTATGGTTTCATATGAGTCACAGGTTTAATGGAGATTGTGTGGAATACCCATCACCATGAAGGCAGCACCAACTGCTTTCTCTCACTGTCTTTGGCACTGACTTTGAGTGTGTGTGTGTGTGTGTGTTTGTGTGTGTACACCCATGTGGATGGGTAATGGGTATGTTTTCCCAATGCCATAGAAAGGCTAATTCAGTCAAAATAAACAACTTGTCTCGTAATGATTAAAGCCATTTCCCCCTGCCTTCCCCTGAGCCCTGCTCTAATGTGCTATCATTGGCTTAATGAGACGCAGGAGGAGCTGTTGTTGACCTCCAGTAGGGCCTCTGTGATTAGGGGGCAAACAGTGGCCAGACAGGCTCCCTGCGACCTGGGGAAAATGGAGGAGGCATAAAAGGTCCAGCATGTAGTTTTGGGTACGGCTCAATATATTCTGAATGATTTGCGGTACATTCGATCTTGTATCCGGCCTACTGCTACACTTCCCCTCCATAAGTTTGGTTTTTGCTTCTTTTTCCTCTATCCCCAGCCCAGCTACCTCCAGTCTCTCCTAGACCCAGTCTCTCCTAGCTCCAGCCCAGCTACCCCCAGTCTCTCCTAGCGCCAGCCCAGCTAACCCCAGTCTCTCCTTCCCCTAGTCCCAGCCCAGCTATCCCCAGCCTCGCCTAGCCCTAGCCTAGTTTTTCCTTAGCCCTAGTCTAGTTTTCCCCCAACCTTCACCAGCCCTAACTCCCCAAGTCTTCCCCCGGTCTATCCTATCCCCAGCCCAGCATCCTGCAACCTCCCTAAGTCTCAACCCAGATTCCCCCACATTTCCCAGCCTTCCCCATTTTTTCTCAGCATTGTACCAACTCAGTGTCCCCAAGCCCAGATTCCCCCAACTCCATCCCATGTTCCCTCAGCCTTCCTTAGCTCCAGGCCAGCACCAGCTTCCCCAGGCTGCACTAGCTCCAGGCCAGCACCAGCAAACCCAGACTTCCCCAGGCTTCCCTAGCTCCAGCCCAGTGCCAGATTCCCCCAGACTTTCCTAGCTCCAGCCAAGTGCCAGCTTCCCCCAGACGTCCCTAGCTCCAGCCCAGCACCAGACTCCCAAAGATTCCCCAGGCTTCCCTAGCTCCAGCCCAGTGCCAGATTCCCCCAGACTTTCTTAGCTCCCGCCCAGCGACAGATTCCCCCAGACTTCTCTAGTTCCAGCCAAGTGCCAGCTTCCCCCAGACGTCCCTAGCTCCAGCCCAGCACCAGACTCCCAAAGATTCCCCAGGCTTCCCTAGCTCCAGCCCAGTGCCAGATTCCCCCAGACTTTCTTAGCTCCAGCCCAGCGACAGATTCCCCCAGACTTCTCTAGTTCCAGCCAAGTGCCAGCTTCCCCCAGACGTCCCTATCTCCAGCCCAGCACCAGACTCCCAAAGATTCCCCAGAATTCCCTAGCTCCAACCCAGTGCCAGCTTTCCCCAGACTACCCTAGCTCCAACCCAGTGCCAGCTTTCCCAGATTCTCCAGACTTCCCTAGCTTTAGCCCAGTGCCAGATTTCCCAGGCTTCCTTAGCTCCAGCCCAGTGCCAGATTCCCCCAGACTTCCCTAGTAGAAGGGCTGCTCAGTGGAATGTGAGGGAGATGTGTATCGTTTAATTGGACAGGGCGACTACTGACCTGGAACTCTGCCAAACAGAGCTTTTGGCCTAGATGTGTGTTTACAAACTTGTTACAGATAAGAAAGAGGGAGTGGGAGAAGATGGGGAGAATAAACAGAACGCGTAAAGGGAAAGGGACGTGTGTGTGGCTCAGTTGGTAGAGCATGGCACTTGCAATGCCAGGATTGTGGGTTTGATTCCCGCTGTGTTCTTTCTACCCATACAAAATGTATCAATGCACTACTTTTAGTTGCTTTTGATAAAAGTGTCTGCTAAATGACATATCATTACATGGGAAGAACCAAATACACTGGAGGGAGACCCAGGAAAAAACATGGTTCCTCGTCCGGTGCATTGGCATAGCCAGAAATTCATTGGTGGGTGGGCTTGCAGAAATGTATGTGGATTATGAGCTGTCTTGTTTGCCAAATAAACAAATTAGGCACTGGTATGATGCATATACTGTAGCCATAAAAGCACAGTGACATACAGTGCATTCGGAAAGTATTCAGACTCCTTGACTTTTTCCACATTTTGTTACCTTACAGCCTTGTTCTAAAATGGAAGAAATTATTATTTTTCCTCATCAATCTACACACAACACCCCATAAACAGGTTTTTAGAAATGTTCTCAAATGTATATTAAAAAATTCTTATTTACATAAGTATTCAGACCCTTTGCTATGAGACTCGAAATTGAGCTCAGGTGCATCCTGTTTCCATTGATCATCTTTGAGTTGTTTCTTCAACTTGGTTGGAGTCCACCTGTGGTAAATTGGACATGATTTGGAAAGATACACACCAGTCAATATAAGATCCCACATTTGACAGTGCATGTCGGAGCAAAAACCAAGCCATAAGGTCGAAGGAATTGTCCCTAGAGCTCTTAGACAGGATTGTGTTGAGGCACAGATCTGGGGAAGGGTACCAAAAGATGTCAGCTGCATTGAAGGTCCCCAAGAACACAGTAGCCTCCATCATTCTTAAATGGAAGAAGTTTGGAACCACCAAGACTCTTCCTAGAGCTGGCCAAACTGAGCAATCGTGGTAGAAGGGCCTTGATCAGGGAGGTGACTTAGAACCCGATGGTCACTCTGACAGAGCTCCAGAGTTCCTCTGTGGAGATGGGAGAACTTTCCAGAAGAACAACCATCTCTGCAGCACTCCACCAAATCAGGCCTTTATGGTAGAGTGGCCAGACGGAACCCACTCCTCAGTAAAAGGCACATGACAGTCTGCTTGGAGTTTGGCAAAAGGCACCTAAAGACTCTCTCAGACCATGAGAAACAAAATTATCCAGTCTGATGAAACCAAATTGAACTCCTTGGCCTGAATGCCAAGCCAAGGACAAGTCTCTGAATGCTCTTGAGTGGTCCAGCCAGTGCCCGGACTTGAACCCGATTGAACATCTCTGGAGAGACCTGAAAATTGCTCTACAACGACGCTCCCCATCCAACCTGACAGAGCTTGAGAGGATCTGCAGAGAAGAATGGGAATGTCATATCCAAGAAGACTCGAGTCTGTAATAACCGCCAAAGGTGCTTCAAGAAAGTACTGAGTAAAGGGTCTGAATATTTATGTAAATATACATTTCAGTTTAAATAGATTTTTTTTATTATTAGCAAAACTTTTTAAAACCGTTTTTGCTTCATCATTATGGGCTATTGTGTGTAGATTGAGGGGGGAAAAAACATTTAAATAAACTTTTGAATAAGGCTGTGGAATGTGGAAAAAGTTCAAGGGTCTGAATACTTTCCGAATGCACTGTATGCCTCAATGCAGTCATATTCGTGGTTTATTGGGGGTGTGGCTTTCAGTTAGTTATTTTTGGCAACCCGTCCTGTGAGAATGAATGTCACCCCAGGTAATGAGTTCTGTTATATTTAATCAAATCTGACTAACCCAGTGCACTGCTTGCTGTCAATTCTATTTGATGGTGTTTGCATGTTTAGATAAAAAGACAAATAATGTCCTGTTTGGAACACTGGAAATTAAAGGGCATAATTTTGTTTTTAAAATTAATAAATACAAATATTCATTTTTTGCTCAATCTGAGTGGGTGGGCCTGGATGAGCTTGTTTTGGTGCTCGAGATCTATCTAACATCAACGTACCCTAGTGGTCTCTAATACTGAGACTTGGACAAATGGTATGAGTGTCGCCTCAAATGGAACCCTATTCTATTTATTGGGCCCATAGTGCACCATTTCTTACCAGAGCCATATGTAGGAAGGGACGTACTCATGTGCTGTTTCTCAAATGACAAATCGGACCCACTTGACTTGTGCAACTCTCCTTACAGATGGACTAACAGTAGTTAGTTAGCACTAAACAAATCAGTACCAGGAAGCCTTTATGGAGGGGGGGTTTCCAACCATTTCTGAGGAGGCATTTCTGAGAAAACACACTAAAGCCTTTGATGAGTCAGTGACTGTGTGTGTCAGCCAGGGAGAGGATGAAGTACAGATATCCTGTGTATGTGCTTGTTTGTGTGCCCATGACCAGTGTGCATGTGGGTGTAACGACTCAAATTAAGTGTGTGTGTGTGGTCTCGGGTTATCGTCGGAGCATCCTTGAGGTGAATGCAGACGGGTTAATAAGGACAGACAGGGTGTAGACTGGCTGGCAGTGGCTGCTCAAGACATGCAGTTGTGCTAACAGTCATACACAGTGAAAAGAGAGTATCTCCACACATATCCAGATGGAGCACGGCAGTCATTCAAATAAATAAACAGGACTAAAGAATGAAGGGAACTGTACAGCAGAGGAGGCTGGTGGGGGGAGCTTTAAGAGGACGGGCTCATTGTAATGGCAGGAATAGAGGGGTACCAAACACATGTTTACAATATGTTTGGCTCCATTCTATTGATTATAGGAGGAACGTTTTGACAGACAAGGTCCTTTATCAGCAGTATCATGTGTTTAATAAGCTGTAATAGGCTGAATAGTATATAAAAAAGGCTATGGAACCTAAGGCCCTGTACTGCTTCCATCTCTGCCACTGCAGACACGTCTTCATTGTAAATACGAATTTGTTCTAAATTGACCTACATATATAATTCTAAGGTTAAATAAGGTAGGTAGCTGGCACACACACACACACACGTTGTTTATTTTGACTGAATTAGCGTTTCTAGGCATTGGGAAAACATATCCACTACACATCCGCATGGGTACACACACGTACAAATACACTCAGTTCTTACATTTGAGAATAGTTGTGTGTTACAGTCATGGGTGGTGGCTGAACCCTGGTGGTGCTGTGGGAGAGAGAGTTAATGATGGTGATGATGGTGGGAGGTGGCTGGACCCTGGTGGTGCTGTGGGAGAGAGAGTTAATGATGGTGAGAGGTGGCTGAACCCTAGTGGTGCTGTGGGAGAGAGAGAGTTAATGATGATGGTGGGAGGTGGCTGGACCCTGGTGGTGCTGTGGGAGAGAGAGAGTTAATGATGATGATGATGATGGTGTGAGGTGGCTGAACCCTGGTGGTGCTGTGGGAGAGAGAGTTAATGATGATGGTGGGAGGTGGCTGGACCCTGGTGGTGCTGTGGGAGAGACAGTTATTGACGGTGAGAGGTGGCTGAACCCTGGTGGTGCTGTGGGAGAGGGAGTTAATGATGGTAGGAGGTGGCTGGACCCTGGTGGTGCTGTGGGAGAGAGAGTTAATGATGATGGTGGGAGGTGGCTGAACCCTGGTGGTGCTGTGGGAGAGAGAGTTAATGATGATGGTGGGAGGTGGCTGAACCCTGGTGGTGCTGTGGGAGAGAGAGTTAATGATGGTGGGAGGTGACTGAACCCTGGTGGTGCTGTGGGAGAGAGAGTTAATGATGATGATGATGGTGGGAGGTGGCTGAACCCTGGTGGTGCTGTGGGAGAGAGAGTTAATGATGGTGGGAGGTGGCTGGACCCTGGTGGTGCTGTGGGAGAGAGAGTTAATGATGATGGTGGGAGGTGGCTGGACCCTGGTGGTGCTGTGGGAGAGAGAGTTAATGATGATGATGATGGTGGGAGGTGGCTGAACCCTGGTGCTGCTGTGGGAGAGAGAGTTAATGATGATGGTGGGAGGTGGCTGAACCCTGGTGCTGCTGTGGGAGAGCGAGTTAATGATGATGATGGTGGGAGGTGGCTGAACCCTGGTGGTGCTGTGGGAGAGAGAGTTAATGATGATGATGATGGTGGAAGGTGGCTGAACCCTGGTGCTGCTGTGGGAGAGAGAGTTAATGATGATGGTGGGAGGTGGCTGAACCCTGGTGCTGCTGTGGGAGAGAGAGTTAATGATGATGGTGGGAGGTGGCTGAACCCTGGTGCTACTGTGGGAGAGAGAGTTAATGATGGTGAGAGGTGGCTGAACCCTGGTGGTGCTGTGGGAGAGAGAGTTAATGATGATGGTGGGAGATGGCTGAACCCTGGTGGTGCTGTGGGAGAGAGAGTTAATGATGATGGTGGGAGGTGGCTGAACCCTGGTTCCTGCTGTGGGAGAGAGAGTTAATGATGATGGTGGGAGGTGGCTGAACCCTGGTGCTGCTGTGGGAGAGAGAGTTAATGATGATGGAGGGTGGTTGTGTGGGGGCGTTCTTGACTTTGGCTCCTGCCCTACCCTCAGGGGCCCCAGTGGCATGGAAGCTTGTTTGTTGTTATCAGTGACCCCTAGAGCCGGGGCTCCTGTGTTAAGCGAGGCCTGAATTGGTCATCTCTCTGTAGGTGATGGCTTTGTTATGGAAGG
This sequence comes from Oncorhynchus kisutch, assembly GCF_002021735.2. Taxonomy (NCBI): domain Eukaryota; kingdom Metazoa; phylum Chordata; class Actinopteri; order Salmoniformes; family Salmonidae; genus Oncorhynchus; species Oncorhynchus kisutch. The sequence continues at coordinate 1,989,189 of NW_022261980.1, forward strand.
TTTGGGAATCGCTTCCTTTTAGGTGGTTGTAGAATTTAATGGCTCTTTTCTGGATTTTTATAATTAGCGGGTATTGGCCTAATTCTGCTCTGCATGAATTATTTGATGTTTTAAGTTTTACGTTGTCTCAATTTGGTGTGTGTCCCATTTTGTGAATTATTGGTTGGTGAGCGGACCCCAGACCTCACAACCATAAAGGGCAATGGGTTCTATAACTGATCCTAATTGGTATGTCAAATTTTATGTTCCTTTTGATGGAATAGAATGCCCTTCTTGCCATGTCTCTCAGATTGTTCAGAGCTTTGTGAAAGTTACCTGTGGTGCTGATGTTTAGGCCAAGGTATGTATAGTTTGTGTGCTCTAGGGCAACGGTGTCTAGATGGAATTTGTATTTGTGGTCCTGGCGACTGGACATTTTTTGGAACACCATTATTTTGGTCTTAGAGATTTACTGTCAGGGCCCTGGTCTGTCAGAATCTGTGCAGAAGATCTAGGTGCTGCTGCAGGCCCTTCTTGGCTGGTGACAGAAGCACCAGATAATCAGAAAACAGACATTTGACTAGTAGGGTGAGACAGGGTACTGCAGACTTTTATTCTAGTGCACTCCCCAATTCGTTGATAAAAATGTTGTTGAGGGTGGGGCTTGAGCTGCATCCCTGTCTCACCCCACGGCCCTGTGGGAAGATATGTGTGTTTTTTGCTTATTTTAACCGCGCACTTGTTGTTTGTGTACATGGATTTTACAATGTTTTCTTCCCAATCACCATGTGCCTCCATCAATTTGTATAGCATGCCAAATTGAGTCGAAGTCTTTTTTTAAATCAACAAAGCATGAGACTTTGCCTTTGTTTTGGTTTGTTTGTTTTGTCAATTAGGATGTGCAGCGTGAATACGTGGTCTGTCATTTGGTAATTTGGTAAAAAGCCAATTTGACATTTGCTCAGTACATTGTTTTCACTGAGGAAATGTATGAGTCTGCTGTTAATGATAATGCAGAGGCTTTTCCCAAGGTTGCTGTTGACGCATGTCCCACGGTAGTTATTGGGTTCAAATTTGTCTCCACTTTTGTGGATTGGGGTTATCAGTCCTTGGTTCCGAATATTGGGGAAGATTCCAGAGCTAAGAATTGATGTTAACAATTTAAGTATAACCATTTGAAATTTGTTGTCTGTATATTTGATCATTTCATCGAGGATACCATCAACACCACATGCCTTTTTGGGTTGGAGGGTTTTTATTTTGTCCTGTAGCTCATTCAAGGTAATTGGAGAATCCAGTGGGTTCTGGTAGTCTTTAATAGTTCATTCTAAGATTTCTATTTGATCATGTATATGTTTTTGCTCTTTGTTATAGAGCCAACAATAACAGAGAAGTGGTTTACCCATACATCTCCATTTGGATAGATAATTATTTGTGTTGTTTAGTGTTTTCTAATTTTCCCAGAAGTGGTTAGTCTATGGATTCTTCAATTACATTGAGCTGATTTCTGACCTGCTGTTCCTTCTTTATCCATAGTGAAATTCTGTATTGTTTTAGTGATTCACCATACTGAAGGCGTAGACTCAGGTTTTATGGGTCTCTATGTTTTTGGTTGGACAGATTTCTCCATTTCTTTCTTAGGTTTTTACATTCTTCATCAAACCATTTGTCATTGTTGTTCATTTTCTTCAGTTTTCTGTTTTGATTTTATTTTTATTTTTATTAGATAGGGAAGCTGAGAGGTCAAATATACTGTTAACATTTTCTACTGACAAATTTACACCTTCACTATAACAGTTGCCTAATTGTTTTTTGGTAGGTGTCCACACTACATTCCTTCCATCTATAGCATTTCTTAATATTACTGAGTTCCTTTGGCTTTGATGCCTCATGATTGAGTATTGCTCTGTTCATTTGCTATGATCTGATAGGGGTGTCAATGGGATGAACGCTCTGAGAGACTCTGGGTTGAGGTCAGTGATAAAGTAGTCTACAGTACTACTGCCAAGAGATGAGCTGTAGGTGTAACAACCATATGAGTCCCAGCGTGTGACAGATCTGCAGGAGTTGTGACCAGTTTTTGTTGGTTATGTTGTCATAGGGGCATATGGGGGAGGGAATGCTGTCACTTCTAGGCAGGTGTTTGTTCCGCTGTGTGCTGAGGGTGCCAGGTTCTTGTTCGGTTCTGGCATTTAGGTCGCCACAGACTCTGACCTTCATCTGCCTGCTGGTCTCAGCCGTCTGACTGTCTCTCTCTCTCTCTCTCTCTCTCTCTCGCTCTCTCTCATTGTCTCTCAATGGTCTCTCTCTCTCATTGTCTCCCGATTGGGCTCTCTCTCTGTCCCACTTTCTATCTGTTTGTGTCTGTCTTTCTCTCTCTCTCTTTTGCTTGCTATTTCCATCTGGCCTGTCATGTCTGCCCACAAGATGGATATCTCCACTACAAATGTACCACTCTACATCTCCAAGGGTGCACTTGGGCTAGTGCCATTCACATATGCACAACATCAGGAATCTTGCTTAGATATGACAACATATAGCTTGAATTTAATAATTTACCTGATTTCTTTGTCCTTCTGTCTCTGTATCTCTGCCTTTCTCTCTGTGTCTCTGTCTTGAACTCAGTGAGGATGTCTCTTTCTGTGTCTGTCTTTGTCTCTGTCTCTCTGTCTCTGTGTGTTTAACTACTGTGAGGATGTCTCTTTCTGTGTTTGTCTTTGTCTCTGTGTGTTTAACTCTCTCTCTCTCTCTCTCTCTCTCTCTCTCTCTCTCTCTCTCTCTCTCTGATTTAATCGGGGTTGTTTATCGATGTGAGGGTGTGATTGGTATGGAGAAAAGCTGGGTGTGTAACTGACGGAGGTTGTTTATTGTCTCTGTCTCCAGGAGGTTGTCTCTCTGCCAGGCTCTGACCTTAATCTGCCTGCTGGTCTCTGCCGTCTACCTGTCCTCCCAGCCCAGCGTAAGTTAGTTCTTCACTCCCTTCTCCAGCACACCTCATTAATCAATAATATATATTTTTTCTTAATTCTTTGGTGGGGGGGGGTGTTAGAATACCATTTTGGTATTTTGTATATAGTTATTTGTTTCAAAATGTATACCTTCACCAATTTGACCACTTGGGTACATTTGGGCTACTTGTGTGGGACACCTGGGTGACTTCATGATAAATGTCATGTAGCACACTCATTTTGGAAGTTATCATTCTGAAACTTTGCACAAGTACTGTTGCCCTCATATTTTTCACTGAAATTGTCCCCATCATCCTATCTGAATGCTTGTTATATCTTGTTCCTTTTAAAGATGATGATACAAAAATAAATAAAATGTATGGTTTTCTTCATTGTTTTATCTAAACCAGATCTATTGTGTTATATTCTCCTACATTCAATTCACATTTACACAAACTTCAGAGTGTTTTCTTTCAAATGGTACCAAGAATATGCATATCCTTGGTTCTGTGCCTGAGCTACAGGCTGTTAGATTTGGGTATGTCTTCAGGTGGTAGTAGTAGGGGGGGGGAGCTGTAAGAGTTAACACTGATAGACATGTCCACAGCGCCTGCTGAGGGCTGGGTTTCACGTCGCTAAAGACGTTTCTTATTTCTCTCCACAGCCCTGCTGCACAGCCGCGAGAGAGTAACAATTATACAGTATATGTGTGAACAAACAGAAGCACTTAACTGTTCTGCGAGCGTGTGATTTCATGTTGTCAAGATAACACTACTAAATAATGCAAATTAACACTTTCGCTAGGAAAGCTTTTGGAAACCTCAGACAAGAATGTTTGGATTCACCTCAACACCTACTGACTGGATGCCCACGGTTTTGAGTCAACTCATGAAACAATGCTACATTAATGGGACATTTCCAATCATCCCCCTGAAATGGCTGACGTGAAATGGAATTGAACCCATCCTGGCTGGACGCTTTATAAACTCACAGACCTCATTCAGTAGCCTGCTCCCAGATCTGTTTGTGCATTCTTGCCAACTCCTATTAGCTTGACAATGACCATAGGAGTTGGCAAGACAGCAGAAACAGGTCTGAGAACAGGGCCTGATTAGTCTGATGCTCTAATCTGTGCAAAGAAAGTTTGTGTACCAAATGGCACCCTATTCCCTATATAGTGCACTATTAACCCTAACCCTATGGGCCCTGGTCAAAAGTAGTGGCCTATATAAAGAATAGGGTGCCATTTGGGACACAAATCCCTGTTCTCCAGTGTTTCCCTGAGGAAAATCCAGGTCATTTAGATAATATAGAAATCAAAGTGCTCCAACTAGTATCAGATGTGATGAGGGGTCCAGCTGGCACGGCAATTGAGGTTCTGAGGTTCTGGAAGAAAGGAGCTGATTGGAATGTTTGTGTAGTGTTTAGCCTGCTAATGGAGGCGGGGATGGCGGCATGTTCCTATAGGGCTGGTAGTTGCTCTCCATCTCTCCCATCTGGGCATTCTCTAATTGCTGCGTTGCCCCTTGCTTCTCCTTCAAGCGGAGCGGCCATCTTTCATCGCTGTTTGTCTGGTGGTCAGGGAGAGCCTGAGGGTAAGGAGGCTTTACTGACACACATACACACACCCCTCACACTCCCCCACACACACCTCCTCCTGACATCCCAAATAGTCCTCTGTCCACCCTCCCACCCCCCTTACATAAAGCTGTGTTTTTATTAACATGACTTTCTCTTGGAATTCCATCCAGTCCTTCCGTTCTGTCCCTCCGTCAGCGACGTCAAAGACAAATGCCTTCCTCTAGTTTCCCTCAGAACATTGACACACAGACAGACCGGTTTAAAATGTGGCTGATGCCTTCCTCTCTAGTTTCCCTCAGAACATTGACACACAGACAGACCGGTTTAAAATGTGGCTGATGCCTTCCTCTCTAGTTTCCCTCAGAACATTGACACACAGACAGACCGGTTTAAAATGTGGCTGATGCCTTCCTCTCTAGTTTCCCTCAGAACATTGACACACAGACAGACCGGTTTAAAATGTGGCTGATGCCTTCCTCTCTAGTTTCCCTCAGAACATTGACACACAGACAGACCGGTTTAAAATGTGGCTGGACTCTTTCTTTCGTTCTTTCACTCTTTCACTCACTCCACTCACTCACTCACTCACACACACACGCACACACAAAAACCCTCATCACTTTGATTATTATTATTATTATTATCTAAATTATCTCACTCACTCACTCACTAACTCACAAAAACCCTCAGGTGGCTGAGACAGTCAACCATTGCCCAGCCATGTCCGTTAACCCTCAGCCAATCATCCGTGTCATTCCTCTGACTGGGTTATAGTGAAAAGGGGAGTGATCAAATGGAGCACTTTACAGGTGTTTGTCCGACTAAGGTAGGCATGTGCCAAACTCTTGAAGTCAACTAAGGTGAAATCATGTCATGGGCGGGATCTGAACCCGGCTCACCCACGGTAGAGACCAAAGTCTCAAATCAAAGTGTATTCGTTGCATATTTTATAGAGGTTGCAGCAAAATGCTTAAGTTACTAGCTCCTAGCAATGCAGTATCATGTCAAACAAGTACACAAATAATAAACAAGATATAACAAATAAATTCAAAACACAACAGGAAATCAAGATTATAGAGTATTTTGTTTAGATCATTTAAGAAAAAAAAGATTACTAAATACATTTTAATCCCACTTTTTAACACAAGAAAATGTGTAAAAATCAAGGGGTATGAATACTTTCTGAAGCCCCTGTAGATGTATGTGAATGATGTGTGTAGACAATATGGACAGTATGTGAATAGAAAGGTGTGTATAGCAGTAGTTATATAGGATGAGCCATGACTAGAATACACTATATACATGTTAATTAGGTAAAACAGTATGTAAACATTATTAAAGTGACCAGTGTTCAATGACTCTATGCACATAGGGCAGTGATCTCTAACGTGTGGGGTAGATAACCCGGTGGTAGCCGGCTAGTGACCATGTCTTAGGTTCAGGGCAGGGTACTGGGCTGAGGCCGGCTAGTAGTGACTGTGCCTCTCGATCCCAGATTTGATGGTCCCAGTCTCTTGATGCACCTGTACTGTCTCCTCCTTCTAGACGGTAGCGGGATGAACAGGCCATGTCTCGGGGGGCTGGGGTCCTTGATCTTCTTGGCCTTCCTGTGACACCGGGGGCTGTAGATGTCCTGGAGAGCAGGCAATGTGCCCCTGATGAAGCATTGGGCTGACTACACCACCCTCTGGAGAGCCCTGCAGTTGCGGGCGATGTGATTGCCGTACCAGGCGGTGATACAGCCCGACAGGATGCTCTCAGTGGTGCAAGTTTGTGAGGGTCTTAGGGGCGAAGCCGAATTTCTTCAGCCTCCTGATATTGAAGAGGCGCTGTTGCGCCTTCTTCACCACACTGTCTGTCTGTGTGAAGGGACCATTTCAGGTCACCAGTGATGTGCACGCCGAGGAACATGAAACATTTTACCCTCTCCGTCGATGTGGATGGGGGTGTGCTCTCTGCTGTCTCCTGTAGTCTACGATCAGCTCCTTCATTTTGTTGACGTTGAGGGAGAGGCTGTTTTCCTGGCACCACTCCACCAGGTCTCTCACCTCCTCCCTGTTGGCCGTCTCGTCATTGTTGGTAATCAGGCCTACTACTGTTGTGTCGTCAGCAAACTTGATGATTGAGTTGGAGACCTGCCTGGCCACACACTCATGGGTGAACAGGGAGTACAATGTTAGAAACTTGACATTGATTTTGAAGTCGCAGGCAGGGCCACCTCATCACGAGACCATGAACCTGCGACGCGTTGCTACACAGGTGCTGGGCAATAATGCACGATGTATAAAGAAAGGCCAACACACTGTATCATGCTGCTCTCCTGTGCTTTATCCATCCACTATGTTACACAAACAACAATTCAACTTTGTGGAAGTCTTTATTCTCTTACCTTAACTCTTACCAGAGTCTTACCTGAGTCATTCAGATGCATCACAATGATACACTTGAAAAACAACAATCTACCTTGATAACTACCATAGTTACCAATAATATGATTTAGTCTTCATAAAGGTGTGAATAGAAATGGTGTGAACGACGTTTTGTATCTGCTTCATATTCTGTATGAGTAGGACTGTTGATCCACGATGTCCTGTCCATGTACGAATATTCCATCTACAAGGCAAAACTGATCCTAGATCAGCACTCCTACCCTGAGACGTCCATCCATTCTGGTAGCCAGGTTAACCTGATTACCTATAAGCCACTCTGAGAGCGTTCAATTCAGAGGTCTTGTGGTAAGACTATCTGCCATTATTCATTTATGTTATATTTAACTAGGCAAGTCAGTTAAGAACAAATTCTTATTTACAATGACGGCCTACCCCAGCCAAACCCAGACGACGCTGGGCCAATCGTGTGCCGCCCTATGGGACTCCCAATCACGGACAGATGTGACAGCCTGGATTCAAAACCAGGGACTATTGCACTGAGATGCAGTGCCTTAGACCGCTGCACCACTCAGGAGTCCAAGAAGAGATTGAGATTGTAAGGTTGTGGGTTTGTTTCCTGGTCGAGTCGTACCAAAGACAGATAGTTTGGGGGTCAGGCCCTGCGACAGACTAGCATGTCCAAGGGGTGGACACCAAGCTGCCTCACACTACAGAAATAGATGGGCTCCTGTCATCTGGGCTGTTTTGGCTCGGACAAATATTACTTATTTACTCTGTAGAAGTGAAGGTGATTCCTGATTCGCTGTACCTTACCTTCAATCACCTCTCCCGGAATATATTGAGGGATAAGGGGATAATAAAGGGGATTGGGGGTGTTTGGAAAGGTCAGAGGTTGTTTTCATTAGTCTAGTATGCCGGGCCTTCCTATCGCCAACTTTATCGATGCTAATTTAACTGGCGGTGGTTGTAACCCCAGGTCAACCTGCCATGGACCATATGATGGAGTGTGTAATGTAGTCCTCTAGACTAGTCACTTTTGATCCTTAACCGAGGGAAATCTGACTCTGTCAGTTATAAAGAGGCAGATTTTGGGACCGATTTCCAATCCACTCACTTGGCCTTTAGTGACTCCCCCTCATTGACCTGAAAATACCTGATTAGTATACAAATAATATGGCCTAAACTCCACCCAGGGCTAGGGCTCTCAGAGAGATAGGTGGGGATATAAACATATTGCTTACAGGTATGCACAACAAGGGAACTGATTGATCTGAAACCGGGCCAATAGTAACCAACCAGGAAGTCAGACAGGGTGAACACACACCTTCGGCACAGGTGTCAACCATGTACGTGCACAGCAATGCTTTCAGTAGAAGTGGATATGTTTGTCAGTGAGGGATACATAATAATGTGTACTGTAAGTGAAAGGTTTTGGAGCCCATGCTCTGCTCCCCTATGAAAGATAAGAGGGATCACTGACAGTTTAAATCCACCTCCAGAGAAACCCTGGAATGCTTTTGAAAATTAACCGTTTAGTTCTCTCATAATTTTGTTGTTTGGCTGTGTTTACAGTTGTCACATAGGGGTGCAGGTACACACACACTCTTGAAATAGATTTATGTGATGGAGATGAAGCTTTTATATACAGCACTTCCCCAAGGTGATCTTGTTGACAGGTAGCAGGTTGTGTACAAACACACACACACATACTACACCGCTTTCACGCATTCATGGCATATACCTCACCTATACCTTGCTTTCACCCCCTCCTCTCTCTCACACACACGAACACATTGATGCCCACACACACACACACACACACAGTGTGATATGTTAAATACTTATCCAGGCATTGTAAGATCTGGTATGTGTCTGCAATGTAGTCGGGCATGAACTCAAACTTTATGAACATGGGCCCAGAGCTCCACAATGGGGAGAGAGTTGTTTTATTTATTCTGGCAATACATGTTCATGCTCAATCATTTAGAATGAATGTACTGCTTTAATCATAATGTGTGAGTGGTAATAACGGAAACTGTTTTGACTGTTGTCTAAGTGTATTGTTGAATGACCAAATCAATCAGTCAATCGTTCAATCCAAAGTGACGTATCTTCTAAGGAATCATAATTGGGGCCCTAGAGAATCCATTCTCCAACCAATAAGCTAATGGCCTTGGCCCTTTGGGATCAATTCTGTAGGAATCAATGAATAATCAGTTGATGCAGAGTGCTGTTTGTAATGTATGTGAACCATTAGAAATATATCAATAGAGTCTAGTTTACTTTACGTCAATAAATTATGTTGACCTCTGACCTTCTGTGTCTCAGTCTTCCTGGGTGTCTGCGTGGGGTCCTTCAGAGGGTCGTTCAGCGCGTGCCCGACGACAGCTGCACTACAGGAACGAATGGGCCTCGTGGAATGGCTGGTCCGTGTGCTCGCGCTCATGTGGGGGAGGGGCCTCTGTGCGTACACGCACCTGCATCACCAGGTAAGAACCAGGGATGGTCCAATCACAATAGAGACTTGTTTCAAACAGGTTAATCCTCCAAAAATGTCAGTGAATGTCTTTGTATGCTGCTTTCTCTGTATTTGCTGTGGTCTATCTAGTAATAAAACATGAGAACACAATGACTACCACAAACTTTCCCATTCAAGTCAGATTTCTGTAAGGGGATGACTAGTGGCCTTATTTAGTGTGCCTATAAGTGTACAGTCTTACACTAAAAGTGCATTATCATCATTTTCACAATTTCACAGTATTATTCCAACCTTATTTTGAAGAAATATAAAACATAGAAAAATCTAGTTTTTAACTGGACAGGGCCTTTAATGTTTTGACCACAATGGCCCCAGTCAGATTGACTACTTCTCAAATTAAAACATTTGGCTGGAGGCTCATCCCTGTGTTCAGTAGGCTTACAGTAATCTCTGTTAAAGCAGAAGTAAAATCTCACATAATTTGGTCAGCTGCGTGATTAACTTTGGTGTTCATATGTATTAGAAATGTACATTTCCAGCAAATGCCAAGTCTCCCCCCATTGCAAAAGGAAACTCTCAGGCAAAGCCCCCCGCCCCCCCTTCTGATCCGTGTGGGCACAGGTGCGATGCACTCAAGGCGAATCAGTTTAAGCATCGCCTTTTCCCAATCCTGATTCATCCAAATAACCAGTGACAAAAAAAATTAACTAATGCTGCTCGGATCTCACACATCCCATTCAGTCCTGGCAGATTCTCTCGGTCTACATGCAGAATCTGCCTGCGGGACATCAGGCTCACCGTAATAACCTTTATTTGATTGTTACACCATAGAACCCTCCTTATTTCTAAGTCATTGTCATTTTCATAAATGACTGAACTCTGTCCCAGGAACCCAGTTGGCGGACCATGTTCAGGAGACCCCAGACAATACAAGATCTGCAACACCAAGGTATGTGTCAACACGATGACATCACCACACAGGGAAAGCAGTATGCTGTGTTTGCACATGTCTATCATGCCAAGACCTACTGGCCCAATACAACATCCACAATATCATGCAGCCAAGTGAGTGTCAAGCTTGTGTACGGAACGCAATGGAAAACGGTTTGAAACATTTTGGAAAGGAACATTTAAAGGAGCATTTTGTTTTGGATGAGTCCAGGAAGTCCCTATAGTCTAATTAACACATCCCTGGTCTCATCTGTTGAAGTGCCAACTCCTCTGACTCCTGCCATAGGCCTACATGACACGCTGGCAAGACAATGGATAAACACAACAGAACGAGGAGTTGGCTAAATCACAAACAGATCTGTAACCCTGCGTCAGCCTTGTGTGTATGACAGGAATTTGTAACCTATCAATTTGTCACTTGTTGCTTTTTTTGGGAGTTTGAGATTCCACTGTGTTACAATCTCATTGTAACTGTGACTTGTTGTCATGTGCTGTCTACTGCAGACCCCCATTCACTCTTTGCCCCGAGACACAAGGGTTCGATTCCTGGTCCGCCCTAAAGTCAATCACTTTCAACCCTGCATCATCCCTTTCTGCTTTCTCCCTTTCTTCACTGTCTAAGAATAACCAAACCGAAGGGAAAAATACATCTGTTCTCCTTCAACAACAAAAAGGTGTAATCAGAATCACAACTTTTGAATGATGGATTTCTATACAGAATGGTCGATGCAGACCTTCGTATTGTTGTCAAACATTTTGAAACGATAAGCTAAGTGTGCTTCAGGGCTGATAACAAAGTTGGTTCAGTGAATGTGAACTGTGCTGTTACTATATTTAACTAAGCAGGTATGCTGTCTGGGCGTGATCGCTTTCACTGACACATGAACCTGTCACTCCATTGTACTGTATACAAGTTGAGCTCCTGACACTATATGAACAGTACATATACTTCTATCTGAGTCCCAGAAATAGATAGATACAACAGAGTTTTCATCTACACCTTCAGTGAATAGTATATTTTCATGGTATATATTCTTGAAGATATCCCGTCCAAGACGTTGGTTTACCTGGAAGGTATACGGTGAGGATCCTCTGTCAGAAGTATGGGTGTGTACATGTGTGTTTAGACAGTGAGTCAGTATTGGTTACAGTATATTAAACATATTCACATAAGGTGGTGAGGTGTGTTGAGGCATGCATGTGTGAGTGCATAGCACTGGGTAACCAGGTCTCTCTACTGTATGTATCTGTCTGCTGCAGGGGTGTGCTGGGGGCTCAGAGGACTTCAGGGAGATGCAGTGTTCTGCCTACAACGACAGACCGCTGGTGGCTGGAAACAGTTACAGATGGACCACCTTCCATGGAGGTCGGTGAGGCATGGTGTGTGTGTGTGTGTGTGTGTGTGTGTGCACTAAATGTGGCATGTGTCCATTGGGAAATCTGCTTGTCATTTGGCCACATCTGTATTATGAGTTCAGTCCATACTCTCCACTGACCTGTTTCACCCTTTCACCTCTGCACCCTACCCCCACCACTACTTCCCCCCCATTTCATACCTCCTTCCCCGTTCTCCTACCTCATTCCATTCCCATCTGTCCTCCACCTGCTACTAGTTTCCTCCTTCCATCAATTAAAATGTCCAGTTGTTTTAAACCCTGTCCTGCAGTACTACGGCTAGGAGATAATAGACTAGAATAGCCAGTAACGTGACTAACCCAACTTTCTAGTAACTGTACTGTTTAGTCGTATGTGAGAGGTAATGTCTGTCCGTGAGGAAGTTGTTTATATGTGTATGTTTGCATTGTCTTGTGATACCACCTCCTAACCTAAGGTTCTAACCCGTGTGAGCTGAGCTGTCTGGCCCAGGGTCACAACTTCTACTACAACTTTGGTCGTGTTCTGGACGGCACTGCCTGCAGTAAAGAGCCTGGAGATGTGTGTGTCAACGGAAAATGCTTGGTGAGTGACAATTTTGTGTGTGTGTGTCCACTACGCAGAGAGGTGGTCTCACTATGTGTGTGTGTCAGGCACACACTCTCACTCTTGCATCCCCTTTCTCTCTGTCTGGGCAGTATTGGGACTGTCTCTGTCTGGGCAGTATTGGGACTGTCTCTGTCTGGGCAGTATTGTGACTGTCTCTGTCTGGGCAGTATTGGGACTGTCTCTGTCTGGGCAGTATTGGGGCTGTCTCTGTCTGGGCAGTCTTGGGAATGTCTCTGTCTGGACAGTCTTGGGACTGTCTCTGTCTGGACAGTATTGGGACTGTCTCTGTCTGGACAGTATTGGGACTGTCTCTGTTTGGACAGTAATTGGGACTGTCTCTGTCTGGGCAGTAGTGGGACTGTCTCTATCTGGGCAGTATTGGGACTGTCTCTGTCTGGGCAGTAATTGGGACTGTCTCTGTCTGGGCAGTAATTGGGACTGTCTGTCTGGGCAGTATTGGGACTGTCTCTGTCTGGGCAGTATTGGGACTGTCTCTGTCTGGGCAGTATTGGGACTGTCTCTGTCTGAGCAGTATTGGGACTGTCTCTGTCTGGGCAGTAGCGGGACTGTCTCTGTCTGGGCAGTAATTGGGACTGTCTCTGTCTGGGCAGTAATTGGGACTGTCTCTGTCTGGGCAGTATTGGGACTGTCTCTGTCTGGGCAGTAATTGGGACTGTCTCTGTCTGGGCAGTATTGGGACTGTCTCTGTCTGGGCAGTAATTGGGACTGTCTCTGTCTGGGCAGTAATTGGGACTGTCTCTGTCTGGGCAGTAGTGGGACTGTGTTGACCATTTCCTCTGGTTCCCTTAGCAGTAGTTTACTCATCCTGTGCGTTAGGACCAGAGTGCACTTGTCAGAGCACACACACACACACAACACACACACACACACACACACACACACACACACACACACACACACACACACACACACACACACACACACACACACACACACAAACACAGCCTCTAAAGGATAGACGGAGCAAAATAGATGTCAAGGGCTGACATTCCTTGTGGCTTTTTCTTTTATAACTAATTTATGTTTAGTCAAAGCTGTATTCATGAAGTTTCGATGAGTGAACACTAATGGTACTTGCTGCACTCTAAGAAACAGTATGTACAAACAGAGCGTCAACAGAATGTTACTCTAGGCCCATAAATGCACTCTGTGTGTATGTGTGTGTTCTGAGGGTCAAAGCAGAGGCCCCCAAACTCTAAGCTCTGGCCCTCCGCCACAAAATTCTCAACCTAATTGATTCCTGCAGGACAGTGACCGAGTGTTCAAGCAGCAGAGAAAGACACACACACACACGGACACACACATACACACACACACACGGACACACACGGACACACACACACGGACACACACGGACACAAACATGTTGTTGCTCTGTGTATGTGGAACAATGCAACAAGGGATGCACGAGGGGCCCTTTCAGGGACACACACTCACACACACACACCTCAGTAATAAGGTTCTACCATCCCACACACACACCTCAGTAATAGGGTTCTCCCATCCCACACACACACCTCAGTAGTAGGGTTCTCCCATCCCACACACACACCTCAGTAATAGGGTTCTCCCATCCCACACACACACCTCAGTAATAGGGTTCTCCCATCCCACACACACACCTCAGTAATAAGGTTCTCCCATCCCACACACACACCTCAGTAATAGGGTTCTCCCATCCCACACACACACCTCAGTAGTAGGGTTCTCCCATCCCACACACACACCTCAGTAGTAGGGTTCTCCCATCCCACACACACACCTCAGTAATAGGGTTCTCCCATCCCACACACACACCTCAGTAGTAGGGTTCTCCCATCCCATACACACACACCTCAGTAATAGGGTTCTCCCATCCCCCACACACTCCAGGAGATGGAGATGATTGGAAAATCAATTCTCTCCCCAGAGGTTGAGGCTTTGGTCATTAGTACATTATGGTCCTCCATCAAATCCCAAAATCAAAATGTGTGTGCAGAGAAATGTAGGAGTGTGAACATTAGCATTTTGGTCTTTGTCTGTGTGTGTGCTTGTATGTCTTTGTGTGAGTTGATGTGTATGAGGGGATTTATGGGGCGTGAGGTCAGCAGTGGCCCTAAACTGTCTGAGGTCCCAGGGGGCGTGGTCTAGGACAGGAAGCAGATGCAGAGTCCAGCTGGTCTGGAAGGCGGCGTGACACAGATTGAGTTCAGGCCCACACTACACATAGCTGCCTGGACTAAATGTGTGTGTGTGTGTGTGTGTGTGTGTGTGTGTGTGTGTGTGTGTGTGTGTGTGTGTGTGTGTGTGTGTGTGTGTGTGTGTGTGTGTGTGTGTGTGTGTGTGTGTGTGTGTGTGTGTGTGTGTGTGTGTGTGTGTGTGTGTGTGTGTGTGTGGGCGTATTCATGTATACAGTAAAGAGTGCCTCGCAGTCAGGTAGCTTGTTGTGTTTGATTGATATACTGTTGCGTACACAGATTCACTGTGTGTGTGTGAGGGGTAGATAATTATATGTTTCCTAGATTGCTGGTCTCTACTCTAGAACCTCCCACTTGATTGGTTTTCTCTGCACTGCAGGAGGAACATACAGATTGTAATCTGACTGGTGTGTAGCAAGCAATTGACCCCACGCACACACACACACACAGACAGAGACGCACGCACACACACAGACGGAGACGCACGCACACACACACACACACACACACACACACACACACACAAACAAACATACACAGAGGCCCACTTGAATCTGGGGCAGCAGCTAGCCGAGTGGTTAGAGTGTTGGGCCAGTAACCGTTGTTGGATCGAATCCCCAAACTGACAAGGTAAAAATATGTTGCTCTGCTCCTGAACAAGGCAGTTAACCTACTGTTCCCCGGTAGGCAGTCATTGTAAATAAGAATTTGTTCTTAACTGACTAGCCTGGTTAAATAAAGGTTACATTTCAAATGTAAAAAAGCTTCTCTCTGAGTGTTTTAATGTATATGATGGTATGATGCTTTTCACCAGGCTTCAAAGTGCTTTGTAGGGTTGGTATTTCTCTCCTCGTCTCTCCTCGTCTCTCTTCTCCTCGTCTCTCTTCTCATCGTCTCTCCTCTCATCGTCTCTCCTCTCCTTGTCTCTCCTCTCCACGTCTCTCCTCTCATCGTCCGATTCTTTCCACGTCTCTCCTATTCTCTCCTCTCCACGTCTCTCCTCTCCTCGTCTCTCCTCTTCTCTCCTCTCCTCGTATCTCCTCTCATCATCTCTCCTCTCATCGTCTCTCCTCTCCTCGTCTCTCCTCGTCTCTCCTATTCTCTCCTCTCCTCGTCTCTCCTATTCTCTCCTCTCCTCGTCTCTCCTATTCTCTCCTATTCTCTCCTCTCATCGTCTCTCCACGTCTCTCTTCTCCTCGTCTCTCCACGTCTCTCCTCTCCTCGTCTCTCCACGTCTCTCCTCTCATCGTCTCTCCACGTCTCTCCACGTCTCTCCTCTCCACGTCTCTCCTCTCATCGTCTCTCCACGTCTCTCCTCTCATCGTCTCTCCTTGTCTCTCCTCTCATCGTCTCTCCACGTCTCCACTCTCATCGTCTCTCCACGTCTCTCCTCTCATCGTCTCTCCTCGTCTCTCCTATTCTCTCCTCTCATCGTCTCTCCACGTCTCTCCTCTCATCGTCTCTCCACGTCTCTCCTCTCATCGTCTCTCCACGTCTCTCCTCTCCTCATCTCTCCTATTTTCTCCTCTCATCGTCTCTCCACGTCTCTCCTCTCATCGTCTCTCCACGTCTCTCCTCTCATCATCTCTCCACGTCTCTCCTCTCATCGTCTCTCCTCTCATCGTCTCTCCACGTCTCTCCCCTCCGCTTCTTTCCACGTCTCTCCTCTCATCGTCTCTCCACGTCTCTCCTCTCATCGTCTCTCCACGTCTCTCCTCTCATCGTCTCTCCACGTCTCTCCTCTCATCGTCTCTCCATGTCTCTCCTCACCTCATCTCTCCTATTCTCTCCTCTCATCGTCTCTCCATGTCTCTCCTCTCATTGTCTCTCCATGTCTCTCCTCTCATCGTCTCTCCACGTCTCTCCTCTCATCGTATCTCCACGTCTCTCCTCTCATCGTCTCTCCACGTCTCTCCTCGTCTCTCCTCTCCTCGTCTCTCCTCTCATCGTCTCTCCACGTCTCTCCTCTCATCGTCTCTCCACGTCTCTCCTCTCCTCGTCTCTCCACGTCTCTCCTCTCCTCGTCTCTCCACGTCTCTCCTCTCATCGTCTCTCCACGTCTCTCCTCTCATCGTCTCTCCACGTCTCTCCTCTCATCGTCTCTCCACGTCTCTCCTCTCATCTTCTCTCCTCGTCTCTCTTTTTATTTTCTTCTCTCCTCTCTGCTTCTTTCCACGTCTCTCCTATTCTCTCCTCTCCACGTCTCTCCTCTCATCGTCTCTCCACGTCTCTCCTCTCATCGTAACTCCATCTCTCCTTGTCTCTCCTCTTCTCTTCATGTCTCTCCTCTCCGCGTCTCTCCTCTTCATGTCTCTCCTATTCTCTCCTCTCCTTGTCTCGTCTCTCCATGTCTCCCCTCTTTTCTTCTCTTCTCTCCTCGTCTCTCCTCCATCACTCACCAGCTTCCCTTGTCACCAGTCCCTCTTTGTGCCGTTATGGTATATCTAAAGTAAATACTTTCAAATACTATGCTAAATAGGGCATGTTTGTGTGTACATGCACTTTCCCATGTGTGTGAGTGCATATCTGTGTGTAAACTCTGTCACAGAAGGTACATTGGGGCCACTGGTGTCTTTCCAAGCATCCGGACAGCACTGGCCTCTCTATAGAATGGTTAGAGTTAGCTTGTCATAGTGTGAGACTACTGCTGCCTAACCACATATAACCCTTAGAGCACAGCAGAAGAACATTCTTCAACAGAGACAGTGTGGAAGGAGAGTGGAACATGCTTCAACAGAGACAGTGTGGAAGGAGAGTGGAACATGCTTCAACAGAGACAGTGTGGAAGGAGAGTGGAACATGCTTCAACAGAGACAGTGTGGAAGGAGGGTGGAACATGCTTCAACAGAGACAGTGTGGAAGGAGAGTGGAACATGCTTCAACAGAGACAGTGGGGATGTTCACCATAGAGCAACATCTGACTACATGGACATAGTTAATTAGTGCTGTGCCCCTTGTCCTTTTATGTAGTGGAAAAAGACATCCACATCTTCAACTTACCTCCATCGCTAGGTCACCATCTTCTAAGAAATGTTGGTGTGGTATTATCTACATGCCCTACTTCCTGTTCAGAATGATTCTGAAGCCTTCTGAGTTCTGTGGTATTGTAGAAAATCTGCTTTACGATTACTGCAATTCTGCCATATGGGGGAAGAGCTCTCTGTTTACATGACACACCCCTGACTTCTTATGGGACATTTGACCCGCCAATCATCACCCCTGAACTTTACGCCTGGACTGATATATTGGGGGTCAGCCTGCCCAAGCCGGGGTCAGAGGTCAGTCCCACTTTTACTGAGAAAGGAGAAAACAACTAGACTTACCAACTCTACCAAGGGTTACCAACTCTGAACTCCCGGACGTGGTGTGAATGTGTCATGATGAAAAACCAGTCATAAAGCTGTGTGTCTGAGGCATAGTAAAAGAGTCTAATCAGGTACCCGGAGTGATCGTCCCTTAAAGGTAGACCCAGCGATGTGACATAAACACAGAAAGTAAACAGCAGCGTGGGTCAATTTCCGCAACAACTAAGAGCGTTGAAGCGCGAGGCACAAATTCTCTGTCATTTTGGTTCCGTGGGTCCCACGTTGTAACAACGTAAAGCGAACCCGTGCACATGTGCAGATGCTGTGTGTGACTGTGTGAGAGTGAAGTCTTGCATCTCACTCATCTCAATATCTGCGGTGCTGCTTGTGGCATTTCACTGGGTCTCCGTTTAACAAGCCATCAGCAGTTACTGGTGCTCTTTTTCAGGTGGTATCTTGGGGTATTTGGTTTTCAACCTTGATTTGTTTTTGCTTTGTCTGTTGTGTGTCTGGTTTTATGTTAATTGTCTCTGTGTTGTCTTTTTCTGTGTTGTCTGAACGTTGCCTGTATGTTGTCTGTCTTGTGCAGACACCGGGCTGTGACCTGATCCTGGGCTCGGACCAGCAGGAGGATGCCTGTATGGTGTGTGGAGGACAGAACTCCACCTGTCTACACCACAGGAGTGTGTACCAGAATGCACAGGGAGCAGGTACACATAAACACACACACACACACACACACAAACTCAAAGCATAGACAGAGCAAACAAAATGTCAAAGGCTGACACACTGAATGTACAAAACATTACAAATTTCCTAATATTTGGTTGCACCCCCTTTTGCCCTCAGAACAGCCTCAATCTGTCAGCTATGGACTCTACAAGGTGTTGAAAGCATTCCACAGGGATGCTGGCCCATGTTGACTCCAATGCTTCCCATGGTTGTGTCAAGTTGACTGGATGTCCTTTGGGTGGTGGCCCATTGGATTCACACAGGAAGAAACTGTTGAGCGCGGAGAAACCCAGTAGCGGTGCAGTTCTTGACTAAAACCGGTGCGCCTGGCACCTACTATCATACCCCGTTCAAAGACACTTCAATCTTTTGTCTTGCCCATTCACCCTCTGAATGGCACACATATACAATCCATGTCTGAATTGTCTCAAGGCTTAAAACCCCTTCTTTAACCTGTCTCCTCCCCTTCATCTACACTGATTGAAGTGGCTTTAACAGGTGACATCAATAAGGGATCATAGAATTCACTTGGTCAGTGTGTGTCATGGAAAGCGCAGGTGTTTCTAATGTTTTGTACACAGTGTTTATGTTTAGTCAAAGCTGGATTCATGAAGTTTCGATAAGGGAACACTAATGGTACTTGCTGCACTCTAAGAAACAGAATGTACAAACAGAGCATCAACAGAATGTTACTCTAGGCCCATAAATGCACTCTCTGTGTGTGTGTGTGTGTGTGTGTGTGTGTGTGTGTGTGTGTGTGTGTGTGTGTGTGTGTGTGTGTGTGTGTGTGTGTGTGTGTGTGTGTGTGTGTGTGTGTGTGTGTGTGTGTGTGTGTGTGTGTGTGTGTGTGTGTGTGTGTGTGTGTGTGTGTGTGTTTTCTGAGTTTCAAAGCAGAGGCCCCCAAACTATAAGCTCTGGCCC
Source organism: Oncorhynchus kisutch (assembly GCF_002021735.2). Lineage (NCBI taxonomy): Eukaryota > Metazoa > Chordata > Actinopteri > Salmoniformes > Salmonidae > Oncorhynchus > Oncorhynchus kisutch. The sequence goes on from NW_022261980.1 coordinate 2,008,656, forward strand.
TCTGCCATGGAATTCTCAACCTAAGTGATTCCTGCAGGACAGTGACCGAGTGTTCAAGCAGCAGAGAAAGACACACACACACGGACGGACACACGGACACACACGGACGGACACACGGACACACACACACGGACACACACTTGCACTCTGTGCAAGGCAGACACAGGCACCCAAACAAGAATACACAATAATAAATTCCCCCTCCCCTCGACACATACACAGACCCACACAGACATACACACACAGAGAGGCCAACACCTCTAGCGTGCGATTTGGCACTGCGCTCCATTCTGAAACAGAATCCTCTGTTGAGCTGGCGCCGCGTGTGGGCACAGTGACTGAAAAGAGACTGTACTGCTTCATGATGGTTCAGCTTGAGTTCTGAAACAGAATCCTCTGTTGAGCTGGCGCCGCGTGTGGGCACAGTGACTGAAGAGAGGCTGTACTGCTTCATGATGGTTCAGCTTGAGTGAGGAGACAACATGGAGATAAAGGAGGCTTTGTTTGAGTGCCTGGGCAGCCTAGGAGGGCTTCCCGGGTTTTCTCTCCTCCTGCAGCTGTGTGTCCCAATGAGGCATAACAGATTTGATGCCGCTGGGCGTAATCATTGCTTCCCACAGGGTCAAAAGCCAAGGGCCCAGAGAACTCATCACGGTCAAGCTATACATACATTTATATTTGAGTCATTTAGCAGACGTTCTTATCCAGAGTGACTTACAGTAGTGAGTTCAAACATTTGTCTTACCTTTTCTAACTCTAAGATCTTCTTAAGGTCAGGCACGTCTGGTGTGCAGGTGTTTGTTCCAACCCGGTACTAACTCACCAGATTCAAATAATCATCACGGTCAGGCTATAACACTCTAATGTTAACAGGAGGCGGAACAGAACCCTAACTCAAGGTTGATAACTCAAACCCTACAGCTGAACTCTACAGGATAGGCACGTTTGTGGCCAAATTGTGTGAAGATCTTTGTTCCAGCCTAGCACTAATACAAAAATACATCTCGATCAGTTTCATAACTCAACATCCCTGTGCAGATCTATCACATACATATAGATCAGTTTCATAACTCAACATCCCTGTGCTGATCTACCAAATATATCTAGATCAGTTTCATAACTCAACAGCTCTGTGCAGATCTATCACATACAACTAGATCAGTTTCATAACTCAACATCCCTGTGCAGATCTATCACATACAACTAGATCAGTTTCATAAATCAACAGCCCTGTGCAGATCTATCACATACAACTAGATCAGTTTCATAACTCAACATCCCTGTGCAGATCTATCACATACAACTAGATCAGTTTCATAAATCAACAGCCCTGTGCAGATCTATCACATACAACTAGATCAGTTTCATAACTCAACAGCCCTGTGCAGATCTATCACATACAACTAGATCAGTTTCATAAATCAACAGCCCTGTGCAGATCTATCACATACAACTAGATCAGTTTCATAACTCAACAGCCCTGTGCAGATCTATCACATACAACTAGATCAGTTTCATAACTCAACAGCCCTGTGGTGTAGAGCTGACGTAAGGAGAGACGAGACAAAACTAGACCGTTTAATAATTTTGTGTTGTAGAACAGCTTTCTTACTCCAGCTCTTCACACAACATGGCAAAATCCTTGCGAGTCATTAATTGAATGGAGACAGTCTGAACCATAGAGATAGATAGAGGACTCTGGATGATTTAATTGCATGAGTTGGATTTGTCCTACTTTTGCTTTGCTTTTGGCCATGCTACAACCACCGGAATTTGAATAAATAGCTATTTCATGGCATTTTTAACAGTACAGTACCTACTAACTCGAAACAGGTACAGCCACACAGTGATGTTAGCTTGCATAGAAAATGTTTTTGATTTTTAGATGTTGCTAGATGTTTGTTTGAACGAGGAAGTCCTGAACACAGCTGAACTTATTAAGGGTAGGCCCCTCCGGGGTCTGCAGGCATTTGTTCTAGCCCAGCACTAACATACAAGATTCATTCAAAAAAATCTAACTCAGGTTCATAACTAAGTCTATTGCTGAACCATAGAGACAGATAGAGGACTCTAGATGGATATAACCCGTTTTAGCATGGACATTGCAATTGAGGGCTTCCACCATTTTAAACTAGCAAATGATTAGAGCATTGTCTTCAAATTGAGTTGCCTATGTTAGGAAATGTCTTTAAAGCGGCAATCTACAGTAGAAACAATAACAAAACCTTCTTCCTGCCCCTGGTTCAGTAAACAGCTGAGGGAGGGCCTGCAGAAATGAACCACTCTCATGTTCATAGACAAAGCTATGGATGCAAGGACTGACCATGATATCAACATGATAGTTTTAACCATGTTTTGAGGCCATTTAGTGTTTGTTAACATTTTCTTTGTTTACAAACATTGGAGTAAAACAAGCTTATATTTTGTGTTCTGATGAGGTAGGACAGATGAAGTAAGTTTGAGGCATTTATAAGTTCAGTGGGAACATATAATTAATTCATCCCCATAAAATGTATGTATCAACTGCTGATTGCCACTTTAAGCTATATCACCTCAATCTAGTGACCAAAATAAATGAATTTCACACAATATTTGGTTCAGGACTCAGTGTTACAGGTGGCGATAAATCACCATATTAGCTTTACGCTTTCTTCAAATGGACCCGTTTAAAATAGCACTATAACTCTTCACACACAGTTTTAATCTCAGAGATTAATCTCAGAGACCTACAATTGTCAAAACAAGAGCAACGGTTTCTCAGTCCCATAGAAAAACCACGATGAATAGGGTAGTCTTGCTGCTCGCTTTTCACACACCAGCAGCAGGGGAACCACAGAGATATTGACTGCTTTTGACTAGTGAAATATCACTCTCTAAATGAATGGTTCATGCTTTTGGCTCGATGATGAAATATCCCTCTTTGGTTTAACCATTAATAAACTGTCTGTAAATCATTATGTAATCCTAATTTAGTTATCATTAATGAGTAAATTAATATGTATTAACAATTTGCTATGAGAATATATCTCGGGGAAAAAGCTATATGTATATACGTATATAAACTCCACACAAAAAGAAATGTCCCTTTTTCAGGACCCTGTCTTTCAAAGATAATTTGTAAAAATCCAAATAACTTCACAGCTCTTCATTGTAAAGGGTTTAAACGCTGTTTCCCAAGCTTGTTCAATGAACCATAAACAATTAATGAACATGCACTTGTGGAACTGTCGTTAAGACACTAACAGTTTACAGACGGTAGGCAATTAAGGTCACAGTTATGAAAACTTGACACTAAAGAGGCCTTTCTAATGACACTGAAAAACACCAAAATAAAGATGCCCAGGGTCCCTGCTCATCTGCGTGAACGTGCCTTAGGCATGCTGCAAGGAGGCATGAGGACTGCAGATGTGGCCAGGGAAATAAATTGCAATGTCCGTACTGTGAGACGCCTAAGACAGTGCTCCAGGGACACAGGACGGACAGCTGATCGTCATCGCAGTGGCAGACCACGTGTAACAACACCTGCACAGGATCGGTACATCCGAACATCACACCTGCAGACAGGTACAGGATGGCAACAACAACTGCCCGAGTTACACCAGGAACGCACAATCCCTCCATCAGTGCTCAGACTGTCCGCAATAGGCTGAGAGAGGCTGGACTGAGGACTTGTAGGCCTGTTGTAAGGCAGGATCTCACCAGACATCACCAGCAACAACGTCGACTATGGGCACAAACCCACCGTCGCTGGACCAGACAGGACTGGCAAAAAGTGCTTTTCACTGACGACTCGCGGTTTTGTCTCACCAGGGGTGATGGTCGGATTCGTGTTTATCGTCAAAGGAATGAGCGTTACACCGAGGCCTGTACTCTGGAGCGGGATCGATTTGGAGGTAGAGGGTCCGTCATGGTCTAGGGTGGTGTGTCACAGCATCATCGGACTGAGCTTGTTGTCATTGCAAGCAATCTAAATGCTGTGCGTTACAGGAAAGACATCCTCCTCCCTCATGTAGTACCCTTCCTGCAGGCTCATCCTGACATGACCCTCCAGCATGACAATGCCACCAGCCATACTGCTCGTTCTGTGCGTGATTTCCTTCAAGACAGGAATGTCAGTGTTCTGCCATGGCCAGCGAAGAGCCCGGATCTCAATCCCATTGAGCACGTCTGGGACCTGTTGGATCGGAGGGCGAGGGCTAGGGTCCGGGAACTTGCAGGTGCCTTGGTGGAAGAGTGGGGTAACATCTCACAGCAAGAACTGGCAAATCTGGTGCAGACCATGAGGAGGAGATGCACTGCAGCTGGTGGCCACACCAGATACTGACTGTTATTTTATTTTGACCCCCCCCCTTTGTTCAGGGACACATTATTAAATTTCTGTTAGTCACATGTCTGTGGAACTTGTTCAGTTTATGTCTCAGTTGTTGAGTCTTGTTATGTTCATACAAATATTTACACATGTGAAGTTTGCTGAAAACAAAAGCAGTTGACAGTGAGAGGACCTTTTTTCTGAGTTTGTATTTACTTTAATAAAGTTTTATATGTGTTACACATAAGCATATACAGTATATATTCACAAATATAAATATATATTTATATATATATTGCATATAACACATACTGCACCACCTATTGTGTTTATCTACATCATTGTTACCCAGTCTCTAAATGAATGGTTTATACTTGTTTCCCACTGGTGTAATATCTGTCTTAATGAACGTCTCTGTACTCTGTTGGCTATAGCGGGTCCGTTTGGGTACAATGAAGTAACCATGATCCCAGCTGGAGCTACTCACATCCGTGTCACCGATAACAGCAGGAACTATCTGGGTAAGAGATGGCTCAGCTTGATAGACGTACGTGCACACACACACACGCACACACACTGGGAATGAGCTGTCACACAAGGACAGCATCAATGTTCTGTATATCATTAAGTATATACAGTACATATTCAGACTCGCCCTCTCAGAAGTGCTGGTTTGACAGAGAATTTGCTTTGAGACCTTTTTATCATCTTCTGTATGTCTGCTATGAGTTTCAACCCACCCAGCCATGGCTAGAGAACTCTACCACTTCCCTGACACTTTCAGTAGCCATAATGCTGCTCTCCTCTCATTCCTGTTAGCTTACTGTTACTTCCTGGCACCAGAGACCGATACAGCTCTCTGGTTGATACCCAGCTGCACTCTGACTGGGCTCTCCAGTCAACACAACACCCAAGGCTATCCATCTATTCTCACCCACATTTACAAGACCGTAATAACGTGACTCCTGAAATGGAAAATGCAGGGATCCTGAAATGGAACACTCGTAAAGGTGTAATTTGGCCATGGGGCAGGGTGGGGGAACTGGGTGTGGGAAAAGGGTGGGGGGAACTGGGGATCTGGCCTTCTGGCAGGCAAGTGGATGTACTTGGTTAGTTCTGATTTGGTTGGAAGATTCCCCCCCCCCCAAAAAAATGTACTTCCAAGAGATGGTTTCCCTATTTGTCTGTTCCTGCAACTTGTCACGGTTAGGCCAAACAAGGCAATGATGTAGTAATGCCACTGTTTGGCAAGGCAACTTTGTTACTTTGCTGAATTAAGAAATGTTACATTGTAGAGTTGAGGTTTATTCCATTTCAATTTAGTAAAGTGGTCCTAGCCGTGTAGCTCAGTTGGTAGAGCATGGCTCTTGCAACGCCAGGGTTGTGGGCAGGACCAGTACAAAAAAAATGTATGCACTCACTACTCTGTTACTTTGGATAAAAGAGTCTGCTAACTGACATAAATGTAAGTAGAAATTCCAACTCATGGCCTCCTGAGTGGCGCAGCGGTCGAAGGAACTGCATCGCAGTACTTGAGACGTCACTTCAGACCCGGGTTCAATCCCAGGCTGTGTCACAACCGGCCGTGACCAGGAGTCCCATAGGGCGGCACACAATTGGCCCAGCGTTGCCCGGGTTAGGGGAGGGTTTGGCCGGGGGGGCTTTACTTGGCTCATCTCGCGACTCCTTGTGGTGGGCCGAGTGCCCTCAGGCTGACTTCGGTCGTCAGTTGAACGGTGTTTCCTCCGACACATTGGTGCGGCTGGCTTCCGGGTTAAGTTGGCGGGTGTTAAGAAGTGTAGTTTGGCGGGTCATGTTTCAGAGGATGCATGACTCGACTTTCACCTCTACCAAGCCTGTTGGAGAGTTGCAGCGATGAGACAACACTTTACATGTTGTGTTTACTGTATATTTTTGTTCAGTGACGAAATTGAGGAGGAAAACTCCACATCAAATTTCCCTCATACCTCAATTGCGATTTGTGAATTGACTGAAAAGGAATTGACCCCAACCGTAGCATAATTCAATCAAACACATACACATTATCATCACAAAGCCAATTTCAGTCACACTTCACCAATCAGCATTGAAAACCAAACACATTCCCTACCTTCATTCAAGCCTTCTCTTCTCCCTCCAGCGCTCCAGAATGGGCGTTCCCAGTTTGTCATTAATGGGAACTGGAAGATCAGTGTTCCTGGGGAGTACAGCGTAGCGGGAACCAAGCTCCTGTACAAGCGCTCTGTGGACACCTGGGAAAGCTTTGAGGTCCCTGGACCCACTATGGAGGACCTGCACGTCATGGTCAGTCTGGTCAAAGTTATGATTGACAGGAGCCGCAATGCAATAACTATACTGAACAAAAATATCATCGTAACATGCAACAATTTCATTGATTTTTACTGAGTAACAGTTCATGTGAGGAAATCAGTCAATTGAAATAGATTCATTAGGCCCTAATCTCTGGATTTCACATGACGGGAAGTAAAGGAAAAAATGGGCCTCACAATGGGCCTTAGGATCTCGTTACGGTATTTTTATGCATTCAAATTGCCATTGATAAAATGCTATTGTGTTCAATGTCCGTAGCTTATGCCTGTCCATACCTTAACCCCACTGCTACCATGGGGCAGACTGTTCACATCAGCCAACCGCTCACCCATACAACGACATATACGTGATCTGTGGTTGGGAGGCCGGTTGGACGTACTACCAAATTCTCTAAAACAATGTTGGAGGCTGCTTATGTTAGAGAAATTAACATTCAATTTTCTGGCAACAGCTCTGGTGGGCTTTCGTGCAGTCAACATGCCAATTGCACTTGCCTTCAAAACTTGAGACATTTGTGGCATTGTGTTGTGTGACAGAACTGCACATTTTAGTGGCCTTTTATTGTCCTTGTGTAATGATCATGCTGTTTAATCAGCTTCTTGATATGCCACACCTGTCAGGTGGATGGATTATCTTGACAAAGGAAAAATGCTCACTAACAGGGATGTAAACAAATTTGTGCACAACGTTTTAGAGAAAGTTTTTTTGTGTGTATGGAACATTTCTGAGATGTTTTATTTCAGCTCATGTAACATGGGACCAACACTTTACATGTTGTGTTGACTGTATATTTTTGTTCAGTGTATATAGAGACTGCAAACTAACCTCACTAATTAAGGTACACAATGATAGCTTTGTTAGTATACTTGTTCAACACCCTAGTTTTGTCACACCTAGACTACTGTTCAGTAGTGTGGTCAGGTGCCACAAAGAGGGACTTATGAAAAGTACAATTGGCTCATAAGGCAGCACGTCTGGCCCTTAAGTGGAGCTGACGTTAATGATATGCATGTCAACCTCTCATGGCTCAAAGTGGAAGAGAGATTGACTTCATCACTACTTGTTTTTGTAAGAAGTGTTTACAAGCTGAATGTACCGAGCCGTTTGTTTAAACTCCAAGCACACAGCTCGGACACCCATGCACAAGACATACCACCAGAGGTCTCTTCACAGTCCCCAAGTCCAGAACAGACTATGGGAGGCTCACAGTACTACATAGAGCCATGACTACATGGAACTCTATTCCACATCAGGTAAATACACCTTATGAAACAATGGAGACTGTGAAGAGACACCCACACAGGTACAGACACATGCATACGCACACACGCTAGCAGACTCTCTCGACACACACGTAAATTGTAATATTGTGGTATTATACATTTTGTATTGTAGATATTTAGTGGTGTAATACTGTTATATGATAAACTGTTTTATGTGTAATGTAAGTGCCTTAATGTGTTTGGACCGCAGGAAGAGTAGCTGCTACCTTGGCAGCAGCTAATGGGGATCCCTAATAATGACAAATACAAAACGCCAATTTATCAGAACCAGTCAGTCTCCTCTCCTATATGTAACGGACATATATTTTCTTAACGTGTTGTCTTCCATATGTTATATTTTTTCAGTATATTGTTGGTATTGACAGTTCTAAACTGGGTGGTTTGAGCCCTGAATACTGATTGGCTGACAGCCGTGTTATATCAGACCGTATACCACGGGTATGACAAAACATTTATTTTTTACTTTTCTAATTACGTTGGTAACCAGTTTATAATAGAAATAAGGCATCTCTGGGGTTTGTGTTATATGGCCAATATTGCTTAAAATATACCGGGTATTATAAAACAATATATATTAAAATATACATCCGTTGTACACTGTGTGGTTGTGTCTGCAGGTGTTGGTGACAGACAGGAACCCGGGGATAGAATACGAGTATTGGCTCCCTCCAGACCGCTATGCTCTGTTCCATGGCAGGAGGAGTCAGCTACGCGAGCCTCACCACACTGCTAGCTACATCCCCTGGGATCACCCCCACCACCACTACTACTACCACTACTACTACTACTAGACCTCCCCCTGTCACCACAAGACCCTACTGGGGTAAGACCGCTGACCATTGTTAAAGGGGTAGTTCAACCAAATTAAAATAACATTTTGTTTCCTTACCTTGTAAGAAGTCTAAGGACAAAATGCAATCCAGGTTGTGTTTTTTTTTTTTTTTGCAGGCACTGCCACCAACCGCTAGCTAGCATTTTGTAAGCAAAAGCCAATGGACGGCAATGTACCCATTATTAACATGTGTTAAATTTCATGTCCAAAATGTCAATTTAATGGGATGTATGCATTTACATGGGAAAACCTGCCCCTGGTTTCACTCATCCTCTGTTTGTGTGACTGAAGTTTAATACATGATGGATGGATGGATGGATGGATAAGGAAGATGGATGGATGATACGGATGATGGATGGATACGGAAGATGGATGGATATGGAAGATGGATGGATGGATGGATACGGATGATGGATGGATGGATACGGATGATGGATGGATGGATGGATGGATGGATGGACGGATGGATGGATGGATACGGATGATGGATGGATGGATACGGATGATGGATGGATGGATGGATACGGATGATGGATAGATGGATACGGATGATGGATGGATACGGATGATGGATGGATGGATACGGATGATGGATGGATGGATACGGATGATGGATGGATGGATACGGATGATGGATGGATGGATACGGATGATGGAAGGATGGATACGGATGATGGAAGGATGGATATGGATGGATGGATACGGATGATGGAAGGATGGATACGGATGATGGATGGATGGATACGGATGATGGATGGATGGATACGGATGATGGAAGGATGGATACGGATGATGGAAGGATGGATATGGATGGATGGATACGGATGATGGAAGGATGGATACGGATGATGGAAGGATGGATACGGATGATGGATGGATGGATACGGATGATGGATGGATGGATACGGATGATGGATGGATGGATACGGATGATGGATGGATACGGATGATGGATGGATGGATACGGATGATGGAAGGATGGATACGGATGATGGATGGATGGATACGGATGATGGATGGATGGATACGGATGATGGATGGATGGATGGATACGGAAGATGGATGGATATGGATGATGGATGGATGGATATGGATGATGGATGGATGGATACGGATGATGGATAGATAGATGGATCTAAACATTGCTGCAAGGGGTATAAAATTAATAAATAAATGTTTGTGTTTTTAATATTTTCAGATCTGACTGCCTCCGGTACAGCGGAGGTACTGCCAGATCTCAAAATAGTTTTTTTTACATTTAATTTTGTTTTAATGAATATCACTAACAACAAAGGTAACACATTTTGGCCAAGGGATCTGTGGTATAAGTTTAGAAGGTGTAATACAACACAATGTAATATTATTAATCTACAAAGTATGTTCATAACCCTGGCAACATGGGCCTGGAAGGCTGACAGGGACCCCAGTTTGAAAACCCCTGGCCTACAAACTGACTGTGCCTTGCTAATGTTCAGCAAATGTCTTCTGGAATGTTTTATTACATCCGTTTATATAAGAGGGGAATTATTAACTGCAAACTCAAACATAGGTTTATAATCAGTGTTGTATTTCTATTAAATTGGCCCTGGTTGGAATGTAACCAACATTCAATAGTAATCATTATATTTGTCCTATATAACTGCAAAAGTGGACTTTGATCCAAAACTGAATACACTGTTCTGACCTGCTATACTTTGATCTGTACCTGGCTGACAATAACTGATAAAGCCAAGGCATGAAGTTTCTGGAGTGGAATGTCCCCCACTTATCTTAGAAGTGTTTCGTGATAACGCTCCTAATCCCAAAACCCATCGCATATTCCATGCTGAGATAGTGGTGCTTGGTACAAAACCATAGTTTTGACTCATTTTTGTGTACTGCTCAACAAAGCAATGATCTAAGACTTTAGCATCCTTTAGAATTTAGTAAACAGGTTTGATAATTTAGTAATTTATCAAGTAATTTGGTGCAGGACATAATGGGAGTAGCCTAGCCCCTACGCATAGTGTTTTCTAATTGGTGGGTTGAGGAGTAGCCTAGCCCCTAGCATAGTGTTTTCTAACTGGTGGGTTGAGAAGTAGTCTAGCCCCTAAGCATAGTGTTTTCTAACTGGTGGGTTGAGAAGTAGTCTAGCCCCTAGCATAGTGTTTTCTAACTGGTGGGTTGAGAAGTAGCCTAGCCCCTAGCATAGTGTTTTCTAACTGGTGGGTTGAGAAGTAGTCTAGCCCCTAGCATAGTGTTTTCTAACTGGTGGGTTGAGAAGTAGTCTAGCCCCTAAGCATCGTGTTTTCTAACTGGTGGGTTGAGAAGTAGTCTAGCCCCTAGCATAGTGTTTTCTAACTGGTGGGTTGAGAAGTAGCCTAGCCCCTAGCATAGTGTTTTCTAACTGGTGGGTTGAGAAGTAGTCTATCCCCTAGCATAGTGTTTTCTAACTGGTGGGTTGAGAAGTAGTCTAGCCCCTAGCATAGTGTTTTCTAACTGGTGGGTTGAGAAGTAGTCTAGCCCCTAGCATAGTGTTTTCTAACTGGTGGGTTGAGAAGTAGTCTAGCCCTAGCATAGTGTTTCTAACTGGTGGGTTGAGAAGTAGTCTAGCCCCTAGCATAGTGTTTTCTAACTGGTGGGTTGAGAAGTAGTCTAGCCCCTAGCATAGTGTTTTCTAACTGGTGGGTTGAGAAGTAGTCTAGCCCCTAGCATAGTGTTTTCTAACTGGTGGGTTGAGAAGTAGTCTAGCCCCTAGCATAGTGTTTTCTAACTGGTGGGTTGAGAAGTAGTCTAGCCCCTAGCATAGTGTGTTCTAACTGGTGGGTTTAGAAGTAGTCTAGCCCCTAGCATAGTGTGTTCTAACTGGTGGGTTGAGAAGTAGTCTAGCCCCTAGCATAGTGTTTTCTAACTGGTGGGTTGAGAAGTAGTCTAGCCCCTAAGCATAGTGTTTTCTAACTGGTGGGTTGAGAAGTAGTCTAGCCCCTAGCATAGTGTTTTCTAACTGGTGGGTTGAGAAGTAGTCTAGCCCCTAGCATAGTGTGTTCTAACTGGTGGGTTGAGAAGTAGTCTAGCCCCTAGCATAGTGTTTTCTAACTGGTGGGTTGAGAAGTAGCCTAGCCCCTAGCATAGTGTTTTCTAACTGGTTGGTTGAGAAGTAGTCTAGCCCCTAGCATAGTGTGTTCTAACTGGTGGGTTGAGAAGTAGTCTAGCCCCTAGCATAGTGTGTTCTAACTGGTGGGTTGAGAAGTAGTCTAGCCCCTAGCATAGTGTTTTCTAACTGGTGGGTTGAGAAGTAGCCTAGCCCCTAGCATAGTGTTTTCTAACTGGTTGGTTGAGAAGTAGTCTAGCCCCTAGCATAGTGTGTTCTAACTGGTGGGTTGAGAAGTAGTCTAGCCCCTAGCATAGTGTTTTCTAACTGGTGGGTTTAGATCCACTAAAGGGTCACGCAGTCAGTTCCTTTTGAGTCGTGGCTAAAGACTGGGTTAGGTCTAGAAACATGGTCTTATTTACCTTGTGGGTCACAGGGAGCATTGAAAGCCTGGTGGGTTGAGAAGTAGTCTAGCCCCTAGCATAGTGTTTTCTAACTGGTGGGTTTAGATCACAGGGAACATTGAAAGCCTGGTAGGTTGAGAAGTAGTCTAGCCCCTAGCATAGTGTTTTCTAACTGGTGGGTTTAGATCCACTAAAGGGTCACGCAGTCAGTTCCTTTTGAGTCGTGGCTAAAGACTGGGTTAGGTCTAGAAACATGGTCCTATTTACCTTGTGGGTCACAGGGAGCATTGAAAGCCTGTGTCAAGACAAACAAAAGCGATTGCTTTTTAGCATTTTGGAGCAGAAATCAATGATCTAAGACGATGTTTGCTCATGTCGTATCATAGTGATTTGATGCTGGACAGAAAGTCACTCTTTAGTGATTCTGTCACGCCTCCTCCCGCTCCCTCTCTCTGGCGCTCAAGGGCGCCAGGCTGCCCCTCATTACACACACCTGTCACCATCATTACACGCATCAGCGCTTCATTGGACTCACCTGGACTCCTTCACTTTGTTGATTGCCCCCTCTCTATCTGTCTGTTCCTCAGTTGCATCCCCGTGTCAGCATTAATGTTGTTTTGTTTCCCCTGTCCAGACCCTGTTCTTGTTTTGTTTCCTGTCTATTTCATTAAATGTTCACTCCCTGTACTTGCTTCTCGTCTCCCACTGCCTGTCCTTACAGATTCTACCTAAAGAATGCCTTGGAAAGATCCCTTGCCCAAATCCTGATTCAAGATACACATATGCTTCTCCATCGTTTGCACAAATCTCACATTAATGGATGATTAATGCAAATTTAAAGGAATAGTTCAGAAATTGTACATATTTTGATATTTTTTCCCTCATCTCTTAAATGGATTGTGGTCCTCAATGAATTGTTTTTTAATGATTAAAAATGATTTGGGCATGACATTTTAAAACGTGCTTAACTGGGGAGATTTACTGATATGGTGCTTTGGTAAAAAAAAATGCTCATGTTAACATTTTGTTGGCAGTGGCTAGTTTAACAAAAACAAAGTGTGGATTGCAGTCACTCCTTTTCCATAGACTGCTTTTAAGGTAAGAAAACAAACATCTAATAAATAAGTAAACTATCCCTTAAAGTTCCATTTGAGTTTATGTCTTGGACCCAGGTCCTGTTCTTGGTCAGGTCATGAAAACTCCTGGCCCTAACTCCAAAGGCATGTTGATACTCAATAATGTAACTCACCTTTTCCCGCACTGTCCCTCAGCTCCTCCAGGTGGCTGGCCCATCAAGTCCCCTCGCCACCCAGCTCGACAACCCCCTCACCAGTCCCATCGCCCACCTGTCCTTCCCCGCCTGGAGAGGGATGAGACCAGGAGGAACCGACTACCCCAACCACCCAGAGGAGGTTTGCTCCATCTCACCTCAATCTCTCCCTCACCTAAATCTAATCCTAATCTGTCCTACTCTCTAATCTACTCTTCCTTTAATGTCCTACTCTCTACTCTACTCTTCCTTTCATCTAGCCTACATTCTACTCTTCCTTTAATCTATCCTACTCTACTTTTCCTTTAATCTATCCTACTCTACTCTTCCTCTAATTTGTCCTACTCTCTACTCTACTCTTCCTTTAATCTGTGCTACTCTTCCTTTCATCTAGCCTCCATTCTACTCTTCTTTTAATCTGTCCTACTCTCTTCCTTTTATCTGTCCTAATCTCTACTCTACTCTTCCTTCATCTGTCCTAATCTCTACTTTACTCTTCCTTTCATCTGTCCTAATATCTACTCTACTCTTTAATCTGTTCTCTACTCTACTCTTTCCTTTAATCTGTCCTGCTCTCTACTCTTTCCTTTAATCTGTCCTGCTCTCTTTCCTTTAGTCTATCCCGCTCTCTACTCTTCCTTTAATCTGTCCTATGCTCTTCTCTTTCCTTTAGTCTATCCCGTTCTCTACTCTTCCTTTAATCTGTCCTATGCTCTTCTCTTTCCTTTAGTCTATCCCGTTCTCTACTCTTCCTTTAATCTGTCCTATGCTCTTCTCTTTCCTTTAGTCTATCCCGTTCTCTACTCTTCCTTTAATCTGTCCTATGCTCTTCTCTTTCCTTTAGTCTATCCCGTTCTCTACTCTTCCTTTAATCTGTCCTATGCTCTTCTCTTTCCTTTAGTCTATCCCGCTCTCTACTCTTCCTTTAATCTGTCCTATGCTCTTCTCTTTCCTTTAGTCTATCCCGTTCTCTACTCTTCCTTTAATCTGTCCTATGCTCTTCTCTTTCCTTTAGTCTATCCCGTTCTCTACTCTTCCTTTAGTCTATCCTATGCTCTTCTCTTTCCTTTAATCTATCATACTCTCTACTCTTCCTTTAATCTATCCTACTCTCTACTCTTCCTTTAATCTATCCCGCTCTCTACTCTTCCTTTAGTCTATCCCGTTCTCTACTCTTCCTTTAATCTGTCCATTGCTCTTCTCTTTCCTTTAGTCTATCCCGCTCTCTACTCTTCCTTTAGTCTATCCCGTTCTCTACTCTTCCTTTAATCTGTCCTATGCTCTTCTCTTTCCTTTAGTCTATCCCGCTCTCTACTCTTCCTTTAGTCTATCCCGCTCTCTACTCTTCCTTTAGTCTATCCCGTTCTCTACTCTTCCTTTAATCTGTCCTATGCTCTTCTCTTTCCTTTAGTCTATCCCGCTCTCTACTCTTCCTTTAGTCTATCCCGCTCTCTACTCTTCCTTTAGTCTATCCCGCTCTCTACTCTTCCTTTAGTCTATCCCGTTCTCTACTCTTCCTTTAATCTATCCCGCTCTCTACTCTTCCTTTAGTCTATCCCGCTCTCTACTCTTCCTTTAGTCTATCCCGCTCTCTACTCTTCCTTTAATCTGTCCTATGCTCTTCTCTTTCCTTTAGTCTATCCCGCTCTCTACTCTTCCTTTAGTCTATCCCGTTCTCTACTCTTCCTTTAATCTGTCCTATGCTCTTCTCTTTCCTTTAGTCTATCCCGCTCTCTACTCTTCCTTTAGTCTATCCAGCTCTCTACTCTTCCTTTAGTCTATCCCGCTCTCTACTCTTCCTTTAATCTGTCCTATGCTCTTCTCTTTCCTTTAGTCTATCCCGTTCTCTACTCTTCCTTTAATCTGTCCTATGCTATTCTCTTTCCTTTAGTCTATCCCGTTCTCTACTCTTCCTTTTAATCTGTCCTATGCTCTTCTCTTTCCTTTAGTCTATCCCGCTCTCTACTCTTCCTTTAATCTGTCCTATGCTCTTCTCTTTCCTTTAGTCTATCCCGTTCTCTACTCTTCCTTTTAATCTGTCCTATGCTCTTCTCTTTCCTTTAGTCTATCCCGTTCTCTACTCTTCCTTTTAATCTGTCCTATGCTCTTCTCTTTCCTTTAGTCTATCCCGCTCTCTACTCTTCCTTTAATCTGTCCTATGCTCTTCTCTTTCCTTTAGTCTATCCCGTTCTCTACTCTTCCTTTTAATCTGTCCTATGCTCTTCTCTTTCCTTTAGTCTATCCCGTTCTCTACTCTTCCTTTAATCTGTCCTATGCTCTTCTCTTTCCTTTAGTCTATCCCGCTCTCTACTCTTTCCTTTAGTCTATCCCGTTCTCTACTCTTCCTTTAATCTGTCCTATGCTCTTCTCTTTCCTTTAGTCTATCCCGCTCTCTACTCTTCCTTTAGTCTATCCCGTTCTCTACTCTTCCTTTAATCTGTCCTATGCTCTTCTCTTTCCTTTAGTCTATCCCGCTCTCTACTCTTTCCTTTAGTCTATCCCGTTCTCTACTCTTCCTTTAATCTGTCCTATGCTCTTCTCTTTCCTTTAGTCTATCCTACTCTCTACTCTACTATCCTTAAGTCCCCTACTCACTCTCAGAAACTCATCTGTGCCATCCTAACCATTGTGCAATACCCTGATATAAAAAACTATCTGTGCTCAAATCAACTCACTGCTTCTCTTTCTACTCCCGTAGGGCATTGTGGGAAATGTAGGCGGGCCCGCGGTCGAGGGGAGCGCCAGAGGCAGTACTGCCAGAAAGACTTCGGTAAGTCTGAACTTCTTGAACACCTAAAGTTAGCGGTTCAAACACCCTTGTGTGCTTTAAATTCACATGACCCAGTTTACAGCTGGGTTTGAGTTTACAACATCAGGTGATAGTGGTGCAAGTTGACATCTCACTTGAATAGTTTTTTAAAGTAAGGAACGAATGTAATTCGGTGAAACTTAAACAGACATTTTAAGTCAGTTGAAAAATCGCAGCATGGAAAAACAAGCATGGCACAACAAACCTTATTATAAAACATTGTAAGGGCACATACATGCTTGTAAGTTATAACAAGTTTTAATGCATTATACCTGTTGCCTTTATGTAAAGTGTTAGCATAATGTCTTTCATTGGTTGTCAGTGTTCCGTGCCAAAGTCATGAGCAAGCTGTACCGGGGCGAGGAGACGCGCTACGATGTCCAGATCATCCACACCTACCACAATCGCTTCCGCCTGGAGCACCGCGAGTTCCTGTGGGTGCCCAACGTGTGTGACTGCCCCTCTCTGGAGGAAGGGCGCCAGTACGTACTGATGGTGCGTCGCCACATTAACAACGAGCAGACGTTGAACCGGATACTAATGGAGGAGGACAGCTACGCAATACCCTATAAACCTAGAGAGGACGCTCTGTTGCGCCCCCTGGAGGATCTGTGTAGTAACAGAGGGCCCAGGCCACCTGCGGAACTGAGAGGCGGCTATGCCTAGACATAGAGATGTACAGTATACACGTGCACACCTAGATGCACACATACTTTGACTGTCATGACTCCTTAACACTCCTCAAGACTGAGCACTTCTGATGGTGAATCAGACAAATAATGGGGCTGCATGTGTGTGTCTGTGTGTGACATTAAAATCCCGTACACCCCTACGCAACAACTTCCTGCCTCTGGCCCTTCAAAAGACACACAGAGAGCAACAGAACCACTAGAATTCCAAAATGGGGGAACTGAAAATGGCGGAGGCAAACACTAGTTGAACTCTGGGAAGAGACTATACTCAGGGTGACCCAGTAGATCTGCCAGTCAGCGTGATAAGAAGGCAAAGCCCTCAAAGAGCAATGCAAAAGCTGACCAGCTCACAAAGTATAGCACTTTAGGTGGATGTTATCACCCACCTTTAAAACTTACCAAAGAGAAGAATATATCCACTTCAATGGCCAAGAATTTGTGTTTTGTTTTGTTCCCTTTGCTAACTAGATAACTGACTATAACTATCTGCCTGGGTTACTAACAGGCAGTGTTGGGGAAGCTACTCTGAAAATATAGTTTATAGCTTGTATCAATTACTTCACACTGGAAGAGGTTAAGCTACACTTCGGCCTAGATTCAATCAGATCAAGCGTTAACCGGCGATAGCAGACACCTGCATAGCTGATGTTTTGACGGTGCCGGAGATGTAACTGTGTTGGAGCTGTCAAATTGGTGAAGAGCTACTCTTCATCATTATCACTCAAGTTAGATATTCAGAATGACAAAGTGTAGGCTATATAGAAATAATGACTCTCAAATTGAATATCATTAGCCTAAAGAAAATAATGAGGATTTCTATCAGCTGAATCGAGGTGTAGATCACATCTCATATTCCGTGTTTCGAACTTGTAAATAAGGCTCGCATGAGATTTCACTTAATGCGACTCCGTGCAGCCAATAGCAATGTCCGCTTCAGGTATAATGCCAGGATCTGCTCTAACGCAGTTCCACCTCCGACACTGCCTGAACAACTGCTATGCGGATGTCGGCTAAAGCGGATCTGATTGAATAGAACCATTACGCTACCCTAAAGAAAAATATAGTTGACTTTAATAGTTACTTTGAAAAAGTAGTTCACTACATCCAAACTACTTCGTAAAAATCTATCATATCTAAATCTGAAATGTCATCGACTACACAGTTAAGAAAAATGACTGCAAGAACACATCAATCTGGAGTCAGATGTTAACAGTGTAGTGAGATCTGTGGGACAGCCAGAGTGAGTGCTTTGGGTTAGCCCAGTGGCCAGGGAGAGAGAGAAAAATAAGGGGTAGTTGAATAAATGTAGTGGGCAGTTCCAGTAGATAGCTACATGGCTAAAACAAGTAATTAACTACCAAAGACACTACAAAGATTTGAATGTAGTTACTACAAAATATAGGTAAATTACTAACTGAATTAAATGTAGTGGAACTACTCCCCAGGACTGCTAACAGTTCAGTCTCTCTATGTCAAAATAAATGTGACACTTTACTTTCTTCTCATACCTAAGATGTATAAAACTACATATCGTTCCATATTGTATTTATGTGGCAAAATAATATCTAGATCATAACATTTATATTTGTGTTTTGCTTCTAAAATATAGTATTTTTTTTAAATCTATCAATGTATTTCTATCTATTGATGTATGTGTTTTGGGTAACAATTTACATTAATTTGCTCTTATACCTGTGTAGTAACCGTGTCATTAATTACACTAGTAGCATTGTAGTTACATGTTATAGCACAGTACTTCATGAATTGCATTGTAATTGCGTAGTGATGGGGTTGAGTTTATTTCACTTGTGTAGTAACAGAAACCGCTCAACTCTACTACTATTACTATGCATTTAAATCTACACTGACATAAGAGCAAGTTAATGTAAAGTGTTACTGTGTTTTGAAATTTTAAATCAATCAGGTTCCCTTAGTCTGTTTTGTTAGGTCTCCTATTGTCTAATTCACATGAATATTTACTTTTGTGAGAAACTAAAATATGTATTATTCAGTATTTTATATTGGTGTGGCACTGAGTAGCTACAAATATAAGAAACATATTTCATTTGAATGACTGGTGAATTATGTGCAGTCTATTCCTATACATTAACTATGCTGTAACAAGTTATTTTTTATTATAAGGTTTTAAAAATTTGCCAACACATTGCTTTCTTTAACACCACCGACACCACATTTTACAAGGCCTTTTACAAGGTCTGTACTCATATGCATTTTTGTGTAGTTTGTATAAGTAGATTACCCTAGAAACATCATTCAAACTTTAAAACCTGCTGAGTGCTTGCATACAACTTTTTGATAGTTTAAAAATTATTTTTTTAAATGAAACTATTTTATTTCCCATCTTCATTCAATTCCATGGGATTTCTAAAGATCCCATTGTGACAATATCAACTTCCAGACTTCTAACATTCCATTCACTGCAACTTTTGACAAATCAGCTGACCAGTTTCTCAACAAGTTAGATACATTGGGCATTTGATATCTTCCTCTACTTCTCTGCTATTCAAATCTGGAATCAGAACAGAAGTATCTGCTGTTTGAGTTGAGTGGAGAAAATTAGCTGGCTAACTTCAGCTAACAGCTCTCTCATGTCTCTTCATTAAGTCGTTGCTATGGATACTCACACTCTCAGGGAAAGTAAAGCAGAGGGTGAAAAGGGTGGATGAAGAATTGTGAACAAGAAAGCAGCTACTACTCCAGAGGTGGCAGCCAAGGCAACAGCGTGTCGTCCTCCTCAGCACGGTGGTGTACATACCTCAACTGGCTAGTTGCCTGTCTGTAAAGAGAAGGGAGGGCTGTATGTTGATCCTGCTGTTCTGATTGGATAGAGTGAAGCTGTCTCTGTTCACTTGCTTCATATTTCACTTGATCACTTCTCATCGCATGTTTCGATCTGATCATTTAGACTGCTGCTGCCTCCTGTTAGCCTGCTGCTATGATAAAGTACATCAACAGGAGAGGTTTGCTAGCGAACTATCAATGTGCTTAATATCTAACAAGCGAAGCGAGAGTAGGGAAAGAAGAAAGGCTGATGCACATTGACTTTTTATTTTTTGTACGTGAAACCTTTTCACACGCAACAACTGTAGTTTAGATATTTGAATTTGAATGAGCGTGTGTAGCCTATTCCGTTCAGTCAGAATACTTTCTGAGTTGGAAAAGGAGTGTGTGTGTGCGTGCATATGTCTACACTTTGTGTAGCCATTAGCAATGATGGTAATGATAAACGTCTTCTGGTAGAGATAGAAAGGCTTTTCCCAAAACCTTCTCAATTAAATGTTAACTACAAAGTAGCCTATGCCTACCTGGCAGAATGATATGATTATTTGCATCAATCCAGTGGCCATTTGTTTTGCAAATTCTGCAATCATATGAGCGCCACAGAAACAACACTAACCAAACAGTCTCTTCCTGGTGCACAGTTGCATTAAAGGGTAACTACACCCAAAAATTGAAATTATTTTCTATTTTTCACAGACCTCAAAAGTGGTGCCCTGATGTGGTTCAAGCATTGTTGTGGACTTGGAACATCCATTTTTGTTGTTATGTGTAAAAAAAATTAAAAGGTGTGATTTCTGAGAGCGAAAACAATTTTTCTTGATTGAAAACGACCATCTAGTTAGGGGCACATTTTGAATTGTGTGAACTGTTAGTTAAACTGGGTTATAGTTTTTTCCCAGCCATGTCATGTGATTAGAGAACCGATCGCCATAACGCTTACCAGAAAAAGTGTAATTTCTGAGAGCGAAAACCTGAAAAATACAAAAGGGAAAAATGGAATTTGGGAAACTAATCGGAATCCAATGTGATTTTAGGGTTTGTTTGCTTACAAAAATATCACACTTTAATCAACAGAAGCTGTGTTTCATTACAAAATGTATTTACAAAAATAACTTCACACACCTGCTATCATAGTAACATGAAATGAGCTAAAAAAGGACCTAAATGCAGTATCGTACACAAAGGTTTTACAGAGTCAAATTATTGGTCATTAACTGTGGAGAAGTCTTCACAGAAACGTGGCTCTCGATCCTCAATGGTTCTTCTAAAACACGGGTGCATTCATTAGTGCACTCCGTAGCGAAGCATTTTGAAATGTGAATACAAAAACAAGCTTTCATATTGGAAAATTCCAGGTAGGTCTCTTCCCGTTTCGGCACATTTGTTTCCATTCTGTTCCTAGCAAATACACCCCAGATCACAGAGAGCCCCTTTAAACCAGACATGTCAGGGTCTTGTAGCTGGGGTTTCTTGTAAAACTTAACTGCCAAAACAATTTTACCACATTTTCCTTTCAAAAACCAATTTAGAAATGGATACACCACTCCCACGATGTTAAAAAGGCATTGCGAAATAAATAATTGGTATAAGAGTATTTGGTAACATTTTACTTAAAGCCGACAGATATAATGCATTGAAATACTTGTCATGAACATCTATGAACCCCTTATAATGTGTTGTAATCAACGCATAATGATCCTGACTATATAAGCCATTAGGTCCGTTGGAAATTTGCTCGGCCAACATAAAACAGAATAGACCTTATTGTAAGGCATTATAAAGGCTCATACATGCTTATAACAAGTAATATAGCATTATACCTGTTGGCGAAAGTGTTAAGTAATATTTTATTTTATAATTCACATTAGCTCCACACCAGAGCGAACATATTCAAACAGTATGAACACACTAATGTGCAAAATCTTAATGTAAACCTTTAGAAATGGTGTGAAACGTTCAGGGAAACTTTCACCGAAACATTCAGGTAAACCTTCAGTTGTTGAAACCACTGAGAAAAGGAATGATCCTACTGACAAATCTACCCCTGGTTGTAATTTTAAAAATGCTACACAGTCCTTACTATAAGAAATAAAATATTCAAAAAGAGTAAAAAGTCAGCCAACATTTCCCTACAGCTCCCGTCGTACGCGAGTCGAGAGCTCATCCTTTTTGTTCCCTTTTGGCAGTCTCAGCATAGTAGTCCATAGTGGTTCTAGCCTGGTTAAACCAGACTGAATACTTCACTTACCGAGTGAAACTAGTGAAATGTTGCGAAATCAGTTTGGATGGCAGGATGTAGTGATTCTGTATAGGGTCTTTGTTCCTGTTTCAGAGCACAGTCTGGTTAGTCCCATGTTTGGAGGTTCAGGTGGTCTGTGTGAGGAACATCAGATTCAATCATTAATCCTCTGGTTAGTCTGTTAGTCTGTCCTTCTAGCTGGAGTGAGTCTCTGACCCATGACATCTCATCTCTGACCGCTGACATCTGACCTCAATATGGCAGACCGGTTGAGGGTGCAAGGGGACATCATCAAAACCACCCTCCACCTTCAGGGTACCACAGCGGGGGCAATTGTCCATCTTCTCCTGCTAGCTGTCCTATCCTGTTCTCCACCCCCAGAAGCCAGGCTCTGGCCCAAAGGTCACAGGTCAGACGCTCACACTGACGTGACTGGAGGAGTTGGCTGAGCGGCGTTTAATGCGGGAACGTCGCGGGCGGTGGGAGTCGGAGCCACAGTGGCAGAGTGGGCTCAGCAGCAGCCAGAGGTAGAGTACCACGCATGCCCAACACGACGACATCTTCACCCAGAACGTGGACCAGCTGCCGTGGGTGAACGTGGTCTCCAGCACCGCTGACTCATAGCTGGAGGTGGAGGAAGGAAAGGTGGGAGAGGAATTTTGATTAGCACGGAAATGGCACAATATAGCTGCTGTGTACACCCAGGTAACGGATGAGGTGAGTCAACAAGAATCTTACCCACAATTAAGGGAACTAAAATGTTTTTTTTTACGCTGTACATGTTTTTGTGGCAAACTATCGCTACATGATTCTATATGGTAGTGTTGAAACTTAAGTGCCCACAACTGTATTTTAATGACTGTATGAAGTTTGGTTCTGCGTCGACATGGCAATTTCCCCCAAAAGAAGAGAGACACTCCACTTTGAATGGCTGAGCTGTTGATGCGCTCCGCTGAGTCAGTGCACATTTTTGTTGCTAGGTGACCCCAACCAAATGTTCTGTTTCCCTTTCTAGCTGGAGACTAGCTAGCTATATCACAAATCTCAGTTAAAACCCCCAAAGATTTAATCAACATTCACCAGCAATGATTCAACATCAGCAGCAAGTGAACTAGTTAGATGCAGTCCTCTAGCTACCTAGTTAGCAATGCATCGCTAACTAGCTATGCCGAAAATGTTTAACTCATCCCAGCTACTAGTACTAAATGAATAGCTAGTTAGTTGTAGACATTTACTGACAAACTGATGTTGTTACCCTCAGGCGTTTGGGATGCGGTGTGAAACGCTTTGCTTTGGAAAAGCAGTGTGCCAAATGCGCTGGCACATTGAAAGCTATCATGACTGTTTATGATATCTGTTATATTATGACAGGGTTATATTATGACAGGGTTATGTAGCCCTTATGATTGAGCCATCAAGTAAAGTGTCTTCATTTTCATGTAACGCCAACATTGAGACAACGTTGTGTTGTGTGTTTGCTGGGGTGTCCAATGCTCAGTGAGTGAGATATTGACCTGAACCAGTTGGTTAGGGTCATCATGACGTAGAGCGAGGCCAGGAAGAAGACGAAGTGGAAGAAGAAGTAGCTGTAAGCCACTCTCTGGTTCTCGTTGTGAATCACCTTCTGGCAGCCCTTGATATCTTCGTCAATCACAAACTCCACCTCTGGAAACACCACAGACCGAACATATAAAGTCAATCACCTGAGGGTGATAAAGAATCTTGCTGCTCTCGACAATACCATAGCAGCATATAGAAAACATGCAATTTATCTTTCACAATCATTTTATTTTCCCAGAAGGTGTAAGAATAGTGCTAAATCATTTTGATTTATTTGAATGTCATAACACCAGTCTCAGAATAGGCTAGCACCTAGTCTGTACATAAATTATTTAGACATACTTTCTATTCTACAGCCTTAATACTGGCATCTTTATAATATGGAGAAGAATCCAGATTAAGATAACTACGTAACTATATATTTTATGGGTACCTACATAAGGACTTCATTACATAAACATTCATAAGCACTACATTAACATTCATGCTTATGTCAACAATCGCTACTTTTTCGCCAACATAAATGTACTGCTTATTTTAGTTTTATGTATGTTTCATGAATGTGTTACGAAGTCCTTATTCAGGTACCCTTCAAATAAAGTGTTGCTGAGAATTTATTGACATGTAGGCTACCAACCTTCCTCTTTGTCAGGGCAGCAGAAGCAGCATGTGGCTTTCTAGGAAAACGGAGAGAGAGAGAGCGATTCCAGGAGTTGTATCAAACCGCTAGAGGTAAGCAGAGCTCAGGATGCCCATACATTCTCCACACATGTATGGAGCGTGGAAACATGCCGCTCACACATCACAAATGAATACCAAGATCAGTGAAGACTGCTGAAGGGGGACGGCTCATAATAATGTCCGGAACGGAGCGAATGGAATGGCATCGTGTTTGATACCATTCCATCGATTCCACTCCAACTATTACTACGAGCCCATCCTCTCCAATTAAAGTGCCACGAACCCACTGAGAACAAGATGTATACAGAGCCACAGGAACACAGAGTTGATCCTCCATTATCCATGTTGGCAGTGAATGATCCTCCACAGTAATATTTTTATATGAATTCGTACTTTACCTGGAACTCATAGCGGTAAACTTTGATCATCCAGAAAGGGCCAAAAACCTCTGCTAGGTAGGATGCTTCGTTACTGAAAATATAGCATTGTTTGAATAAGCAACTGAAGTAAACTAATATTAGGACAAGCAATGTATTTTTTTCAAACAGAAACAAAAAATAACCTCAAAATTGCACTCCATTTGTTACATAGAAAGTTAGTAAGTAATTAACCTAAATAAGTCAATAAGTAAAGTACTTAGGTTCAGTCTGTATCGATGAAGTGTTACCGATTGCGCAATATAAATGTAAAGGTATTTTCCGATTGAGCCAACACATGCAGTGTTTACCGACTAACGCAGGACAATTGTCTTTCAATTTCAATCATGCTGTAACGCTGATCTTCAGCGATTCGGATTGAATAGAGCTCTTATTGTTCGATCACTGTGTAGAGAGACTGTACATATGATTCAATGGGAAAACGTTTTGACATTCATTTCACACTCCTCCAGTGATGTGCCACTCACCATGCGAAGAGCAC
Source organism: Oncorhynchus kisutch (assembly GCF_002021735.2). Classification (NCBI taxonomy): domain Eukaryota; kingdom Metazoa; phylum Chordata; class Actinopteri; order Salmoniformes; family Salmonidae; genus Oncorhynchus; species Oncorhynchus kisutch. Next base: position 2,033,856 of record NW_022261980.1, read on the forward strand.
ACAGCAGTACATGATGGCAGCTCCTATAATGGCCACCGCGTTGGTCTCCTTGTGGATGCCATCCTGACCCACACTGGGGTAACATACTGTCATATTGACCCCCTGGTACACCACTGGGAAAACAGAGAGAGGGAGCAGAGCAAAGAAAGTTTCATCCTCTGTTTCCAGCTTTTCTTTAGTAACAGTGAACTGTGTGGTTTTACTGAGGGAATAAAGAAAAGTGTGTTTCTCCCTGTCTGTATGACCCTATAGTAGTGGGTGGTTCTCCCTGTCTGTATGCCCCTATAGTAGTGGGTGGTTCTCCCTGTCTGTATGACCCTATAGTAGTGGGTGGTTCTCCCTGTCTGTATGCCCCTATAGTAGTGGGTGGTTCTCCCTGTCTGTATGACCCTATAGTAGTGGGTGGTTCTCCCTGTCTGTATGCCCCTATAGTAGTGGGTGGTTCTCCCTGTCTGTATGCCCCTATAGTAGTGGGTGGTTCTCCCTGTCTGTATGCCCCTATAGTAGTGGGTGGTTCTCCCTGTCTGTATGCCCCTATAGTAGTGGGTGGTTCTCCCTGTCTGTATGACCCTATAGTAGTGGGTGGTTCTCCCTGTCTGTATGACCCTATAGTAGTGGGTGGTTCTCCCTGTCTATATGCCCCTATAGTAGTGGGTGGTTCTCCCTGTCTGTATGCCCCTATAGTAGTGGGTGGTTCTCCCTGTCTGTATGACCCTATAGTAGTGGGTGGTTCTCCCTGTCTGTATGACCCTATAGTAGTGGGTGGTTCTCCCTGTCTGTATGACCCTATAGTAGTGGGTGGTTCTCCCTGTCTGTATGCCCCTATAGTAGTGTGTGGTTCTCCCTGTCTGTATGACCCTATAGTAGTGTCTGGTTCTCCCTGTCTGTTTGACCCTATATTAGTGTGTGGTTCTCTATCAGTGGAGGCTCCTCAGAGGAGGAAGGGGAGGACCATCCTCCTCTGTGAAATTTCATTAAAATAAAAAAATATATTAAATTTTTTTTTTTTTAATTGCTTTTGTCTTCTGTGTATATTGACCTCAATACAAAACCTAGGAGGCACGTAGGCCTCACCCCCTTCAATAGACCTGCATGGTAATTTTGACCACTTCCAGAGGACGACCTCCAACCAATCAACATTGATAAGTATGAACTGACATGTTGTCATCCAATCATAGGATTAGGATCAGATGAAGCGAGTGTTGTATTGGGCTTGTGCCACAAAGCATTAGGGTGGGAATCTATGTGTTGAGGAGCTTGGTGACATTATTGGAGATTTTTAAATTACAGGACACGGAGGAGGTAGATTGTTTTCTTGGTTTTAGAACATCATTTTTGTGTCCAGTTTTGTGCAATTTATTTCAATTTTGTTAAATTTTTGATGAAGAACCCCTTTTAATTCGCTGTGGTACAAGGAAAAGGTGCTAATTAAAACTGAGGGTCGACCTCTGCCTGAGATCAGTTTCACAAAGAAGGGTGAAAAGGTGAGGGTGTTCAATACCGATTAGTATCAAAAGTAGAGGTCGACCGATTAATCGGAATGGCCGATTTAATGAGGGCCGATTTCAAGTTCTCATAACAATCGGAGATCGGTAATTTTGGATGCTGATTTTGACGATTTTTAATTAATTAATTTTTTAAATATTTTTTTTTACACCTTTATTTAATCTTTATTTAACTAGGCAAGTCAGTTAAGAACACAGTGTTATTTTCAATGACGGCCTAGGAACGGTGGGTTAACTGCCTTGTTCAGGGGCAGAACAACAGATTTTTACCTTGTCAGCTCAGGGATTCAATCTTGCAACCTTACGGTTAACTAGTCCAACTGTTACGGTTTTCTAGTGGTGATGAAGGAGAGTCGGACCAAACTGCAGCGTGTCGATTGCGATCCATATTTATTTAAACAAAACGTAAACACGACTAAACACTAAACACTACAAAACAATAAACGTAATGAAAACAGCCTATCTAGTGCAAACTAACAGAGAGTACAAGTAAGACACTAAGGACAATCACCCACGACAAACTCAAAGAATATGGCTGCCTAAATATGGTTCCCAATCAGAGACAACGATAAGCACCTGCCTCTGATTGAGAATCACTCCAGACAGCCATAGACTTTGCTAGAAAACCCCACTAGCTACAATCCCAAATATATACACACCAAAACCCCAAGACAAAACACACCACAATACAAAAACTCCATGCCACACCCTGGCCTGACCCAATACATGAAGAAAAAACACAAAATACTTAGACCAGGGCGTGACAGAACCCCCCCCCCCTAAGGTGCGGACTCCCGAACGCACCTCAAAACAATAGGCTTATCAATAGACTTATCAACACCACTGCGTTTTTCGCCATGCAATAATAGGCTTTTAGAGGACACGACGAGAGGGAAAGTTCCGCTAACGATTGCAACTATAGCGGTAAGTGGAAACCCTACTTGCAGCGGTAATTGCACGTTACGATGCTTTACTTGCTGAACATATGGAACGTTCTACTTTTTTTCTGGGATGTTCTGAATGATTTGATAGCTTCCAACGTGTCATCCATTAAAAGTTAGATGAAAGAGAGTTTGACGCAGAACATTTTCGAGCGCGCTCAAGTAGGGTTTCCACTTTGCTCCGGTATTTATTTAGCAAAGATAACACATAATCACTCCAGACAGACACAAGTAAAAACTCATGACATAAATGTTGCAGCAGCCTAGGCTACATACACCTAAACTGACAGATCTGACATGCTGTGTGGGATGAAAACGAGACAATTTTGCAGTCTGATTAACTGTAGGGTACTAATAATAGGTGCTGTATACAGCCTATGCACCCTGCTCATCTGGTTTAGGTAAATAATTGGTAATGTTATGTATTTATAGTCCATTTGTGTGTCAGGAGAAAATGTGAATGTGATCAAATTTGGTTTATATTCAAAATTGGGCTGGCAAAGCTGCCTATACGTTTTCGATCGAACTGGAATGAATCAATCAACATAATAGTGATGACAGACGTGAGTCATAACGCAAACATGCGTAACGCAAGCTCAGCCCTGTGAGTTCTGTCTATCAATTGTCTGGGTAGAGGAAATCCCCCTCCTAATCTAGTCTAAATATAATTCATATGAACAAGTATAAGGTTGCTGCAGTTTGACATAAAAAAAAAAACATGTGACCTGATTAGGAAAAACTGGTGTCACGACTTCCGCCGAAGTTGGTAATTGTTTCTTGTAGTGCTTTAGCACGGTATGCTGGTATTTACCGGGTTTTGTTTGACCCATTTATTGTGTTGTTCTGTTGACAGGTGGTTTATGGATATTAAAGGACACTGTTGTAAATCAGTTTTCGCCCTCCTGCGCCTGACTTCTCTGCCGCCAGTACGCACCTCACTACAGAATTACTGACCAAAACTATGGAGTCAGCAGGAGCAGGTACCCCGGGTATATGGGTGGAGGAGCGTGTCCGGGAGCACGCAGCAATGCTCCACCACCTTGGCACCGCCATGGACCGCGTTGTCCAGACAATGGACCGCTGGGAGAGACAGGGAGTTCTTCCAGCGCCTCCACCAGCACAACCAAAGTCTCCCCTAAACGCCCCTCTTCCTCCTGGTCCCAGTGGGATTCGTGTCTCCCTGCCCCAGGAATACGACGGAAAGGCTGCGAACTGCCAGGGGTTCCTTCTACAACTGGACCTATACCTGGGTACCGTCCACCCGGCTCCATTGGGCCGTGAGAGGGTGTCCGCCTTCGTCTCGTGCCTCACCGGGAAAGCCCTGGAGTGGGCCAACGCCATTTGGAGAGAGGGAGATGTGGCATTGGACCAGTTTGAGGAGTTCACCCGCCGTTTCCGGGCAGTCTTCGACAACCCGCCCGAGGGTAGAGAGGCGGGTGAACGCCTCTTCCATCTGAGGCAGGAGACGAGGAGCGCCCAGGAGTTCGCCCTGGAGTTTAGGACCCTGGCTGTTGGCGCAGGATGGAACGACAGGGCCCAGATCGACCATGACCGCTGCAGTCTGCGCGAGGACGTCCGTCGGGAGATGGCCTGCAGAGACACCACCCTCACGTTTGACCAGCTGGTGGACCTGTCCATCCTGTCCAGCCCTCTGTTGCACATATGTTTGTGTGTGTCACTTTCCCTGAGTTTCCCCGTATTCCCAGCATAAGGCCCTTGTCGATTCAGGCGCGGCTGGGAATTTTATTGATCGCGCGTTAGCCATAGTTTAGAGATCCCCATTGTTCCCGTGGCTGTGCCCTTCCCCTTTCACGCCTTAGTCGACCATTAGGGTCAGGGTTGATTAGGGAGGTCACCGCTCCTTTGAGCATAGTGACGCAGGGGGGTCACAAGGAGATTGTGCGATATATCTCCTGGTAGACGCTGCACTTCCCAGGAGTCACGTGTATCCCATCTCACAGGCGGAGACGGAGGCTATGGAAACATATATCTCCGAATCCCTGCGTCAGGGGTACATTCGGTCCTCCACTTCCGCCGCCTCCTCGAGTTTCTTTTTTGTGAAGTAGGAGGGAGGTCTGCACCCGTGTATTGACTATTGGGGTCTGAATCAGATCACTGTGAGGTATAGTTACCCGCTACTGCTCATAGCCACAGCAATTGAGTCAATGCACGGGGCGCTTCTTCAAAAAACTAGATCTCAGGAGCGCTTACAACCTGGTTAGTATCGGGGAGGGAGACGAGTGGAAGACGGCTTTCAGTACCACCTCAGGTCACTATGAGTACCTTGTCATGCCGTACGGGTTGATGAATGCGCCATCAGTCTTCCAAGCCTTTGTAGACTCGATTTTCAGGGACCAGCACGGGAAGGGTGTAGTGGTGTATATAGATGACATTCTAATATACTCCGCTACACGCGCTGAGCATGTGTCCCTGGTGCGCAGGGTGCTTGGTTGCCTGTACGTCAAGGCTGTGAAATGCCTGTTCTTCCAACAGTCCGTCTCCTTCCTAGGGTATCGCATTTCCACCTCAGGGGTGGGGATGGAGAGTGACCGCATTTCATCCATGTGTAATTGGCCGACTCCCACCACGGTAAAGGAGGCGCAGCGGTTCTTAGGGTTTGCCAACTTCTACCGGAGGTTTATCAGAGGTTTTGGTCAGGTAGCGGCTCCCAGTACCTCACTGCTGAAGGGGGGTCCGGTACGCTTGCAGTGGTCGGCTGAGGCGGACAGGGCTTTTAGCTACCTGAGAGCTCTGTTTACCTCGGCTCCCGTGCTGGCCTATCCGGATCCCTCTTTGGTGTTCATAGTGGGGGTGGACACGTCCGAGGCTGGGATAGGCGCTGTGCTCTCTCAGCACTCGGGTACGCCACCGAAGCTCCGCCCCTGTGCCTTCTTCTCGAAGAAGCTCAGCCCGGGGGAGCGAAATTATGACGTGGGGGACCGGGAGCTGTTGGCTGTCGTCAAGGCCTTGAAGGTGTGGAGACATTGGCTTGAAGGGGCTAGACAGCCTTTTCTCATCTGGACTGACCACCGCAATCTGGAGTACATCTGGGCAGCTAGGAGACTGAACCCTCGCCAGGCAAGGTGGGCCATGTTTTTACCCGTTTTGTGTTTACCCTTTCCTACAGACCAGGCTCTCGGAACGTGAAGGCAGACGCATTGTCCCGGCTGTATGACACAGAGGAGCGGCCCATGGATCCCACTCCCATACTCCCCGCCTCCTGCCTGGTGGCGCCGGTAGTGTGGGAGCTGGACACGGACATTGAGCAGGTGTTACGTGCAGAGCCCGCCCCCGTCCAGTGTCCCGCTGGGCGTCTGTACGTCACCTAACACCGCGATCCTGGTCATTGTGGATCGTTTCTCTAAGTCCTGTCGTCTCCTCCCTCTGGCCGGTCTCCCTACGGCCCTACAGACTGCGGAGGCCTTGTTTACACACGTCTTCCGGCACTACTGGGTGCCTGAGGATATAGTGTCTGATCGGGGTCCCCAGTTCACGACTAGGGTCTAGAAGGCGTTCATGGAACGTCTGGGGGTCTCGATCAGCCTTACTTCAGGGTTTCACACCAAGAGTAATGGGCAGGTGGAGAGAGTGAACCAGGATGTGGGCAGGTTTCTGCCCAGGGGAGTGGGCAGCGTTCGTGCCCTGGGTCGAGATTGTCACAGAACTCGCTTCGCCACTCATCCACTAACCTCTCTCCCTTCCAGTGCGTACTGGGGTACCAGCCGGTTCTGGCGCCTTGGCATCAGAGTCAGACCGAGGTTCCTGCGGTGGACGACTGGTTCAGGCGCGCGGAAGAGACATGGGAAGCTGTCCGTGTTCACCTTCAGCAGGCCGTGACGTGCCAAAAGGTGAACGCAGATCGCCATCGCAAAACCTGCGACCCGAAACCTGCCCCTCCGCCTGCCCTGCCTGGACGCTGGGGCCGCGGTTTGTGGGGCCATTTAAAGTCCTGAGGAGAGTGAATGAGGTTTGTTATAGGTTACAGCTTCCACCCGATTACCGTATTAACCTCTCGTTCCATGTGTCTCTCCTCAGGCTGGTGGTGGCTGGCCCGCTCCAGGAGTCTGAGGTGCGGGAGGTTCCTCCACCCCCTCTAGACATCGGGGGGCCCCAGCGTACTCCGTTCGCTCCATACTGGATTCGAGGCGTCGGGCGAGGGGCCTTCAGTATCTCGTGGAGTGGGAGGGGTACGGTCTGGAGGAGAGGTGCTGGGTTCCGGTCGAGGACATGTTGGACCCTTCAATGCTGCAGGAGTTCCACCGTCTTCGCCCAGGTCGCCCTGCGCCTCGACCTCCGGGTCGTCCCCGAGGCCGGTGTCGACGCGCTGCTGGAGCCACGTCAAGGGGGGGAGTACTGTCACGACTTCCGCCGAAGTTGGTCCCTCTCCTTGTTCGGGCGGCGTCGAAGTCACCGACCTTCTAGCCATCGCTGATCCACTTTTCATTTTCTATTGGTTTTGTCTTGTCTTCCATCACACCTGGTTCCAATTCCATCAATTACATGTTGTGTATTTAACCCTCTGTTCCCCCTCATGTCCTTGTCGGTAATTGTTTCTGGTAGTGCTTTAGCACGGTATGCTGGTATTTACCAGGTTTTGTTTGACCCATTTATTGTGTTCTGTTGACGGTGGTTTATGGATATTAAAGGACACTGTTGTAAATCAGTTCTCTCTCTCCTGCGCCTGACTTCTCTGCCACCAGTACGCACCTCACTACAACTGGTCCCATCATAGCCCTTATAAAACCATTTTACAGCTGAATAATCACTCATAACTTTATAGGGTCCAGAGTTGTCCTGGTTAGGTTAACAGATAAGGAAAAACTCTGGGTCCCAGGGGATAAATTGAATGTTTCCTTTCCAAGCACTGTGAGTACCCCTATCAATTTTCTCTCATTACTGTATGTAGAGTCAATCACACATACACACAAACAATCACATTATTACACATCAATGATTTTACTGCTTGCTTGGACTAACTCCTTAGCTCTTTTGTCTAACTCTGCATTGTGTTATTGTTTTTTGTCTTTCTAGTCAAATCCTGTCCTGAAGTCAAGCCTCTGAACACCTCAACTGATGCCTCATACCCTCATTCAATCACTGCTGTGATCCCTTTCCAACACTGTGTAAGTAGCCCTCTCATTGTACTATACATGTCTTTATTAAATGCTTTAGGTTAACATAATTACTCTTTGACCATTTTTGAAACACACTTTGACGTCTCTGCGTTCTGCACCTATACCATGGGTCTCCCATCCTCTTCCATTTTTCAAGTCACCAGCCTCCACTTTTCTCTAATCGCCTGGGGCTATACTCACCTCAGAGTATGAGTGCTGATCTAGGATCAGGTCCCCCCTGTCCATATCTTTTTCATTATGATCTAAAATACAAAACTGATCGTAGATCAGCACTCCTTCTCTAAGATGATAAATGAATAGGGGCTCTGATTCAGAATGTCAGATTACGGAGGCCCAGTGTTGTATAGTTGTTTTGATATTTCTGAGGATCCCCATTAGCTGAGGCAACAGCTAATCTTCCTGGGGTTCGAACAGTATTAAAACAATTACATCACAACCAAACCTAACAGCCTACACCCTTAACAACACAATACATCATTCAATATATTATTACTCTAATATTACACATTTATAACATGTACAATACTACAATACAATAATAGCCAAGGCAGGACAAGAAAACATCCCTGGAGGTAAGTAAGTGCAATAATAACAATATACTTGACCGGACATTGTTTTCTTTGCCTCGTGTCTATCCCTGGGACAATTGGAAAAATAAAAGTAGAGGGGCCGCTGAGTCTCTGTCTGTGCGTAAGACTAAACAGACTGTCAAACATTGGTTATTTTGTGTGAGATGCAAACTAACACTATTACTGTGTTATGATAAGCATATCTGTGTGTGTGTGTGTGTCTCTCTCTGTGTGTGTGTGTGTCTCTCTCTGTGTGTGTGTGTGTGTGTGTGTGTATGTGTCTCTCGCTCTGTCTCCCTCCCCCAGGTGGCCATAGCTGTGGATTCCAGAGTGGATTCCTGTGTGTTGTGACCAAGAGAACAGATGCCTTGGGTTCAGTGAAAACAATTACAGGGTTGCTTACTGTACACACACACACCAGGCCACCGCAGGGGAGAGGGGACCTGTCCTGCTCCCAGTGTTGTGTGTTTTCAGTCCCACTCCAGACTAATTCCTCCACATAGAAACACAGGGATGTGTGTCTGTGTGCCTGTGTGCTTGATGAGGTCACCCAGCAGACTGAGCCAGAGGGAAACTGAACAGACAAACATGACTGAACAGGACAGGAGGGAGGACCACTCCCAAATGGCACCCTATTCCCTTTATAGTGCACTGCTTCTGAACAGGGCCCACACATATACATGCATGCGTACACACACACACACACACACACACACACACACACACACACACACACACACACACACACACACACACACACACACTCTCCAGTGTAAATGACTATTTAAAACACTATCCTTACTGGGGATGTTTAGTGTGAGTGTATGTGTTGAACAGATGTTTTTATACACAGTGCTGATTTCCTCAACAAGTTGCAGCATCGCCCTGTACTGCCCCGGGACAGCACGTACCCTTGCCTCCACGCAAAACAACTAGCAGGTACAAAGAATGTACAAATCAGAATGGGTGGAACAGACATTCCTTTTCAAAACAATGTTATGTACATATTCTCAAAGCAATATCACGTTGCAATGTCACAGCAAATCACCGTTATATGATAGAAGCATGGCTTGTGAGAAGGAGAGCGGGAGAAAGATACATAGTTAAATAGAGAGAAAGGAAGAGAGAATGTTTAAAAAGAGAAAGATGAGAGGGAGAGGAAATAGCTGGATGTCTGAAGGGACTCATAAATCCAGAAAGAGAGGAATGAGAAAGATGACTGTTGGACTCCCTGGGGGTTGTGTTTGGAGACTCAGTCGGGGGCTGGAGGAGGTTGTGAAAAACCAGGGGGAATTAGCAGAGGCAGGTGGAAGCATAGGAGTCAGAAACAATATTTGCTAAATGTACCGTACTGCATTATAAAGCAATCTGAATTGGAATGAAAGTTTGAGGGGCCAGGTTGTTTGGAGTAGTAGGTGGCTGGGGGAGGATGGGGAAGGTTGCAAGAGATAAGGGGCAATTGGGGGAGTCAGTTTGGAATGGCAGTGAGCTGGTGGAGAGGTCAGGTAGGTAGAGTACAGTTACTGTGCTGCTCCATCACTCATCTGACGTAACGCACTGACATCCACATCCATCCGTTCACATGGAGTTATTGAACTAAGCACATGATGACGGTATCGGTGGGAGCCACAGGTCGGTTCCATCTGAATCTCATACCTTATGAATCACAGCTTGAGACTAGATTGGATACAGATTCAGAAACACTGGGTTGGAGTATTGGATGCATCACGAGAAAATGTACAAGGATTCAGAGGGGTCACAGTGCCTCTCTCACTGTGGAGAACCTCTGGCCTGGTGAAGCTGACAGGAGCTCTACGACAAAAAAAATAGACCCCCTACTTTATCATCCCAGTAATTAATCTTTCTCTTATCTGAGCAGACCAGAAACCTTTCAATATACAGTATACATTCAAACAATACTTTAGAACCATTTAAATATAATAAATTGGAAGGTTGTGCAGGACCATGGTAGATGAAGGAACCAATCTTTTCAGACTGAGTATTTATCTGGTCAGTAAGGCAGGGTATTATGTCTGCTGTTTGTAACAGTTTGTTATATGTAAAAATGTGATTGTATTATACATTGTGGACGAAAAGAGATCCTAATCAAATCTCTCACTCTGTCTCCTGGTATTTTGTGTTGAAACTCCTTTACTTTATCACCACAGTAATGGCAGGTTGATAAAGTATTTGACATGGTGAACTTTACCCAGTTACAGTATGCACAATTAACAAAACCATTCAAACACAATAAAAATGATATTTGATTGATAGGTTGGTTGGTTGATTATTTTATCCCATTTGATGTTTTGAAATGTTACCTGATCATGTCAGAGTAACTGTTCAGCAAAACCTTTGAAATGTTACCTGATCATGTCAGAGTAACTGTTCAGCAAAACCTTTGAAATGTTACCTGATCATGTCAGAGTAACTGTTCAGCAAAACCTTTGAAATGTTACCTGATCATGTCAGAGTAACTGTTCAGCAAAACCTTTTAAATGTTACCTGATCATGTCAGAGTAATTGTTCAGCAAAACCTTTTAAATGTTACCTGATCATGTCAGAGTAACTGTTCAGCAAAACCTTTTAAATGTTACCTGATCATGTCAGAGTAACTGTTCAGCAAAACCTTTAAAATGTTACCTGATCATGTCAGAGTAACTGTTCAGCAAAACCTTTTAAATGTTACCTGATCATGTCAGAGTAACTGTTCAGCAAAACCTTTTAAATGTTACCTGATCATGTCAGAGTAACTGTTCAGCAAAACCTTTTAAATGTTACCTGATCATGTCAGAGTAACTGTTCAGCAAAACCTTTTAAATGCTTTCAGAATAACGGACTATTTCATACTGTAGCCACTAGTTTCCATTGAAAAACTGACTGACTGACTGAGACAGACGGACAGGGACTACTTGTTCACCAAGACAAGGTGTGTAAGAGTGTGTAATGATACTGTCAGGCAGCATTACTGTGTTATGTTGTCATTAGATCCATCAGGAATGTCAAAAAGCCTCTTCACCTCCCTACAGCATACTGTCTCCACTAAGAACAACATGTAGCAGCACATAGTGTGTCGGATGTACAGAGACCTTGTCTTGGAGTGAATGTGTGCTTGGGCATTGCTGTGATTCAATGTGATTGAGTTGTTTGTGGTGCAGTAGAGGTGACTGAAGTGCACATGATGTCAGAAGTGACTCAGGTGAGTGTGTGTGGTGAGGGGTCGGACAGGATGTGTGTGTGTGTGTGTGTGTGTGTGTGCCTGCTCACACACGTGCATCCATGCAAGTACAGTTGAAGTCGGAAGTTTACATACACTTAGGTTGGAGTCATTAAAACTCGTTTTTCAACCACTCCACACATTTCTTGTTAACAAACTAGTTTTGGCGAGTCGGTCAGGACATCTACTTTGTGCATGGCACAAGTCATTTTTCCAACAATTTTGTTTACAGACAGATTATTTCACTTATAATTCACTGTATTACAATTCTAGTGGGTCAGAAGTTTACATACACTAAGTTGACTGTGCTTGGAACATTCCAGAAAATTCTGGCTTTAGAAACTTCTGATAGGTTAATTGACATAATTTGAGTCAATTGGAGATGTACCTGTGGATGTATTTCAAGGCCTACCTTCAAACTCAGTGCCTTTTTGCTTGACATTCTGGAAAAATCAAAAGAAATCAGCCAAACCTTCCACATTTTGTTTTAGACCTCCACAAGTCTGGTTCATCCTTGGGAGCAATTTACAAACGCCTGAAGGTACCACGTTCATCTGTACAAACAACAGTGTGCAAGTATAAACACCATGGGACCACGCAGCCATCATACCGCTCAGGAAGGAGACGAGTTCTGTCTCCTAGAGATGAATGTACTTTGGTGCAAAAAGTACAAATATATCCCACAACAACAGCAAAGGACCTTGTGAAGATGCTGGAGGGAATAGGTACAAAAGCCAGACCACGGTTTGCAACTGCACATGGGGACAAAGATCGTACTTTTTGGAGAAATGTCCTCTGGTCTAATGAAACAAAAATAGAACTGTTTGTCCATAATTACCATTGTTATGTTTGGAGGAAAAAGAGGGAGGCTTGCAAGCTGAAGAACCATCCCAACCTTGAAGCACGGGGGTGGCAGCATCATGTTGTGGGGTGCTTTGCTGCAGGATGGACTGGTGCACTTCACAAAATAGATGGCATCATGAGGAGGGGAAATTATGTGGATATATTGAAGCAACATCTCAAGACATCAGTCAGGAAGTTAAAGCTTGGTCGCAAATGGGTCTTCCAAATGGACAATGACCCCAAGCATACTTCCAAAGTTGTGGCAAAATGGCTTAAGGACCACAAAGTCAAAGTATTGGAGTGGCCATCACAAAGCCCTGACCTCAATCCCATAGAAAATTTGTGGGCAGAACTGAAAAAGTGTGTACAAGCAAGGAGGCCTGCAAACCTGACTCAGTTACACCAGCTCTGTCAGGAGGAATGGGCCAAAATTCACCCAACTTATTGTGGGAAGCTTGTGGAAGGCTACCCGAAACGTTTGACTTAAGTTAAGCAATTTAAAGGCAATGCTACCAACTACTAATTGAGTGTATGTAAACTTCTGACCCACTGGGAATGTGATGAAAGAAATAAAAGCTGAAATCATTCTCTACTATTATTCACATTCACATTATTTCACATTCTAAAAATAAAGTGGTGATCCTAACTGACCTAAGACAGGTCATTCTTACTAGGATTAAATGTCAGGAATTGTGGAAAAACGTGAGTTTAAATGTATTTGTCTAAGGTGTATGTAAACTTCTGACTTCAACAATGCCCATTTCCCATAGGGAAAAGGCTAGTGTGCCCTACTTTTCTCTGGGGGCCGGCTGGACAGGGCAGACAAGGTGAGATACATGACGTAGCAGCTGATGATGGAAGCCTGCAGGAGCCCTGAACGGGGCTGTTCTGTAGACAGAGAGCGAGAGGAGAGCTTGAGAACTAAGAACACACACACTTATGAGCTCTCACACACACACACACAAATGGACAAACACACACACAAAGTGGGAGGCCAGGTGGAGAAATCGGCATGACATTCAATACATGGTAAAAACATCCTGGTAAAACCCTGGCATGTATAGACAGAGGTCCCCTAACACAGTTCTGTCTGAACAATGATAGAGAGCAGTAGGAGAGATGACAGGTTAGATTATATGGCATCATCCACACATGGATGTTGGCTCAGTGTTCCCTGCTAAGTACTGGAGGACAGACACACTGCCTGTTTCACATTGGTGGTGGTCTTCCAGGCTGCTGTCAGCTTTAAGCGCTTACTGGATGACACCATGGGTTTGTGTCTGTACTAACCCTTTACGGGGCTATAAGACATCCTGATGAAATAGTACCATGAGTGTGTGTTCACGTGCGTGCGTCCATTCGAGAGAAAGGGAGTGTGTGTGTATGTGTATGCCATGTGCATTAGTGTGTCCACATCTTTGTGTGTGTTTGTACATGCATATATGTGTGTGAGAGAGAGCCAGAATGTGTGTGTGCGTGCGACTGCTCACTCTGCTGTACACAGGGCGTGACGGCGATGAAGGACATGATGCCACACAGGGTCAGGTTGGTCCACAGCAGGACCTTGTTGGACTGGCAGGCGGTGGGGTGGGTGTAGTACTTATACATGAAGGTGAAGGCCATGGTGGCGATGCTGTAGAAGAACAGGGTGGCACACATCACCGCCAGGTACCAGCGCTTGTCCTCTGCCGCCCCTGTTAACCTGAGAGGACAATCCAGAAATACACACATCACCATCAACCTGAGAGGACAATCCAGAAATACACACATCACCATCAACCAGAGAGGAGAATCCAGAAATACACACATCACCATCAACCTGAGAGGACAATCCAGAAATACACACATCACCATCAACCAGAGAGGAGAATCCAGAAATACACACATCACCATCAACCTGAGAGGACAATCCTATTTTTATTCCTATATTTATTTTTTCAATCCTATATTTTATTTTTTATTTTATTTTATTTCACCTTTATTTAACCAGGTAGGCTAGTTGAGAACACCTTTATTTAACCAGGTAGGCTAGTTGAGAACAAGTTCTCATTTGCAACTGCGACCTGTCCAAGATAAAGCATAGCAGTGTGAACAGACAACACAGAGTTACACATGGAGTAAACAATTAACAAGTCAATAACACAGTAGGAAAAAAAAGGGGAGTCTATATACATTGTGTGCAGAAGGCATGAGGAGGTAGGCGAATAATTACAATTTTGCAGATTAACACTGGAGTGATAAAGGATCAGATGGTCATGTACAGGTAGAGATATTGGTGTGCAAAAGAGCAGAAAAGTAAATAAATAAAAACAGTATGGGGATGAGGTAGGTAAAATTGGGTGGGCTATTTACCGATAGACTATGTACAGCTGCAGCGATCGGTTAGCTGCTCAGATAGCAGATGTTTGAAGTTGGTGAGGGAGATAAAAGTCTCCAACTTCAGCGATTTTTGCAATTCGTTCCAGTCACAGGCAGCAGAGAACTGGAACGAAAGGCGGCCAAATGAGGTGTTGGCTTTAGGGATGATCAGTGAGATGCACCTGCTGGTGCGCGTGCTACGGATGGGTGTTGCCATCGTGACCAGTGAACTGAGATAAGGCGGAGCTTTACCTAGCATGGACTTGTAGATGACCTGGAGCCAGTGGGTCTGGCGACGAATATGTAGCGAGGGCCAGCCGACTAGAGCATACAAGTCGCAGTGGTGGGTGGTGTAAGGTGCTTTGGTGACAAAACGGATGGCACCGTGATAAACTGCATCCAGTTTGCTGAGTAGAGTGTTGGAAGCAATTTTGTAGATGACATCGCCGAAGTCGAGGATTGGTAGGATAGTCAGTTTTACTAGGGTAAGTTTGGCGGCGTGAGTGAAGGAGGCTTTGTTGCGGAATAGAAAGCCGACTCTTGATTTGATTTTCGATTGGAGATGTTTGATATGAGTCTGGAAGGAGAGTTTACAGTCTAGCCAGACACCTAGGTACTTATAGATGTCCACATATTCAAGGTCGGAACCATCCAGGGTGGTGATGCTGGTCAGGCGTGCAGGTGCAGGCAGCGAACGGTTGAAAAGCATGCATTTGGTTTTACTAGCGTTTAAGAGCAGTTGGAGGCCACGGAAGGAGTGTTGTATGGCATTGAAGCTCGTTTGGAGGTTAGATAGCACAGTGTCCAAGGACGGGCCGGAAGTATATAGAATGGTGTCGTCTGCGTAGAGGTGGATCAGGGAATCGCCCGCAGCAAGAGCAACATCATTGATATACACAGAGAAAAGAGTCGGCCCGAGGATTGAACCCTGTGGCACCCCCATAGAGACTGCCAGAGGACCGAACACCATCAACCTGAGAGGACAATCCAGAAATACACACATCACCATCAACCTGAGAGGAGAATCCAGAAATACACACATCACCATCAACCTGAGAGGAGAATCCAGAAATACACACATCACCATCAACCAGAGAGGAGAATCCAGAAATACACACATCACCATCAACCTGAGAGGAGAATCCAGAAATACACACATCACCATCAACCAGAGAGGAGAATCCAGAAATACACACATCACCATCAACCTGAGAGGAGAATCCAGAAATACACACATCACCATCAACCAGAGAGGACAATCCAGAAATACACACATCACCATCAACCAGAGAGGAGAATCCAGAAATACACACATCACCATCAACCTGAGAGGAGAATCCAGAAATACACACATTGATATGTAACTGAGTAACCTAGGGTGGTCTAGCGGTCTAAGTCGCTGCCTCCGGAACACAAATACCGCCCCAGATTTCAATCACTGCCAAAGCAGTGTTCTAGCCAATTGCTCAATCAAAACCATGGTCTTGGTTAAGCAAGGGTCATAGTTACGCAGGGTGACTTGAGTGCCCAATGCTTGCTCTGGTGCTGACAATCAGCCAACACACTATAAAACCTAATAACATCATATTAATTGTAGTGCAGTTGACTGATGAAAGGTTTATGACACTTAAATACATAAACACATACCCACCAGCAACCATCACTACCATCATAAAGTGCTCATTCAATTGGATCATGACAGATTGATGGATAATAAATAACGTTGGTAAATTGAAATAACATCTGGATGCCCATTGCCTAATGGGAAATTAGACAGATCCTCTCTCCTCTGTTCCCCATCCTCTCCTCTGTTCCCTCTCCTCTGTTCCCCATCCTCTCCTCTCCTCTGTTCCCTCTCCTCTGTTCCCCATCCTCTCCTCTCCTCTATTTACTATCCTCTGTTCCCCATCCTCTCCTCTCCTCTATTCCCTCTCCTCTCTTCCCTCTGTTCCCTCTCCTCTCCTCTCTTCCCTCTCCTCTCTTCCCTCTGTTCCCACTCCTCTGTTCCCTCTCCTCTCCTCTATTCCCTCTCCTTTCCTCTCCTCTGTTCCCCATCCTCTCCTCTCCTCTGTTCCCTCTCCTCTCTTCTCCTCTGTTCCATCTCCTCTCTTCCCCATCCTCTCCTCTCCTCTCTTCCCCATCCTCTCCTCTCCTCTATTCCCTCTCCTCTCTTCCCCATCCTCTCCTCTCCTCTGTTCCCTCTCCTCTATTCCCTCTCCTCTCCTCTATTCCCTCTCCTCTCCTCTCCTCTCTTCCCTCTCCTCTCCTCTCCTCTCCTCTCCTCTCCTCTCCTCTCCTCTCCTCTCCTCTCCTCTCCTCTCCTCTCCTCTCCTCTCCTCTCCTCTCCTCTCCTCTCCTCTCCTCTATTCCCTCTCCTCTCTTCCC
>NW_022261980.1:2395808-2420652 GCF_002021735.2 Oncorhynchus kisutch
CCCCATTGGGCCATATAGTGCACTACTGATGACCCCCTTTGGGCCATATAGTGCACTACTGATGACCCCCATTGGGCCATATAGTGCACTACTGATGACCCCCTTTGGGCCATATAGTGCACTACTGATGACCCCCATTGGGCCATATAGTGCACTACTGATGACCCCCTTTGGGCCATATAGTGCACTACTGATGACCCCCTTTGGGCCATATAGTGCACTACTTTAGACCAAACATTTGATCAAATGAAACCCAAATGAAACGAATAAGGAAATGCAATTCCACTTGTTTAGCGCCCCCAGAAGTACAAAGTGAAATGGTCCTTATTGCTGGATTGCATTGATTCAGTGGAGCGCTAAGAGCACATTACATAACAAAGAGAAAAGTGTTTTTGGGGGGGGTGTACGAAGCCCATCTACAGTGAAGATAGTTTTAACGAGAAATACGTATTTTTCAAATCAACTTTCAATGTCTACTGATATGCTTTTCACACTATCGTGCTGAACCAAACTGTGCAGACTCGGGTATCTTCTTTTCAAGTTGTATTTCTCAACAACTATGATGGATGAGTAACCAGCTTGATCTTCTCTGTTTGGCTCAGTTGTTCACAACTGTCCTTCTCTTCCTCTCAAACAGGAACCTAAAGGGTCTGGGCTCCATCTTAGTTCACATCTGTCCCTCTCTCCCTCTCAAACAGGGCCCTAAAGGGTCTGGGCTCCATCTTAGTTCACATCTGTCCCTCTCTCCCTCTCAAACAGGAACCTAAAGAGTCTGGGCTCCATCTTAGTTCACATCTGTCCCTCTCTCCCTCTCAAACAGGGCCCTAAAGGGTCTGGGCTCCATCTTAGTTCACATCTGTCCCTCTCTCCCTCTCAAACAGGAACCTAAAGGGCCTGGGCTCCATCTTAGTTCACATCTGTCCCTCTCTCCCTCTCAAACAGGGCCCTAAAGGGTCTGGGCTCCATCTTAGTTCACATCTGTCCCTCTCTCCCTCTCAAACAGGGCCCTAAAGGGTCTGGGCTCCATCTTAGTTCACATCTGTCCCTCTCTCCCTCTCAAACAGAAACCTAAAGGGTCTGGGCTCCATCTTAGTTCACATCTGTCCCTCTCTCCCTCTCAAACAGGAACCTAAAGGGTCTGGACTCCATCTTAGTTCACATCTGTCCCTCTCTCCCTCTCAAACAGGGCCGGAAGGGTCTGGGATCCATCTTTGTTTGGGCGTCGGGGAACGGCGGTCGCCAGGGCGACCACTGTTCATGTGATGGCTACACCAACAGCATCTACACCATCTCCATCTCCAGCACCACAGAGAACGGCAACAAGCCCTGGTACCTGGAGGTCTGCTCCTCCACACTGGCCACCACCTACAGCAGCGGGGAGTTCTATGACAGGAAGATAGTAAGTGTGTGTGTGTGTGTGTGTGTGTGTGTGTGTGTGTGTGTGTGTGTGTGTGTGTGTGTGTGTGTGTGTGTGTGTATGTGTGTGTGTGTGTGTGCGTGCGTGCGTGCGTGTGTGTGCGTGCATGCTTGTGTGTGAGTGCAAGCCCTAGTACTTGGAGGTCTGCTCTTCGTGGCAAGTTTTACAGAAGGAAAATAGTTGAGTTTTGAGGGAGTGTTGATGTTTAAATCAAGTGTGCCTTTGTCTGCTTTGCCATGGAAGGAAGGCTGTTTAGTTGCAGGGTTACAAACCATAAAAGCCAAGGAACGCTAGTACACATTATTATGGCATCCTTCATTCTGTCAAATGTACATTTACATCTAAGCAGATTAACATTCAGACTGCTATGATACAGTTCAGTGGCCAGACTCAAACACATGCACACACACTCTCACTCTCTTTCAGAAACATGCTATCATTCATTCTGGCATTCCTAAACACACACACACATGCACACGCACGCACGCACACACACACACACACACACACACACACACACACACACACACACACACACACACACACACACACACACACACACACACACACACACACACACACACTCACACTCACACTCACACTCACACACACACTCACAACACTATCCCCATATCATGTTTTTGATGTCCTCTGGGATAAGGGAATGGTGAAGCGTTGCCAAAGCACAGACATGCCACATCCATCAACTACACACTGTTTTCCCCCAACTACACAGAGATGGCCTCCCCTTACTGGAATTATGACAGCGTCAACAACTTGGACACATCTCAAATGTGCTGTTTGTGTTGCTCTTTTTAACAAATATCCACCATCCATTTTAATGAGGAAAGGTTGCTGCTGGACTAGGATAATATTTAGCCAGGCTTGTGCTTGACAGAGGAGAGGCATGCTGACCAAGTCACATACGTTGCATGGACTCAGTCTCTGTGCAATAATAGTGTTTAAGAAGAGTTTTAATGACTACTTCATCTCAGTATCACACACATACAATTATCTGTAAGGTCCCTCAGCTGAGAAGTGCATTTCAAACAGATTCAACCATAAAGACCAGGGAGGTTTTCTAATGCTTCACAAAGAAGGGTACTTATTGGTAGATAGGCTTTAAAAAAAGCAGACATTCAATATCCCTTTGAGCATTGTGAAGTTATTAATAACACATTGGATGGTATATCAATACACCCAGTCACAACAAAGACACAGGCGTCCTTCCTAACTCAGTTGCCTGAGAGGAAGGAAACCGCTCAGGGATTTCACCATGAGGCCATTGGTGACTTTAAAACAGTCACAGAGTTTAAATGGCTGGGATAAGAGAAAACTGAGGATCGATTAACAACATTGTAGTTACTCCACAATACTAAGCCTGTACAGAATAAAAAATATTCCAAAACATGCATCCTGTTTGGAATAAGGTACTAAAGTAAAACTGCCCAAAAATTGGCTAAGAAATTAACTTTATGTCCTGAATACTAAGTGTTATGTTTTGGGCAAATCCAGCACACATCACTGAGTACCACTCTTCATATTTTACAGCATGGTTGTGGCTGCATCATGTTATGGGTCTGCTTGTCATCACCAAGGACTATGGATTTTATAGGATACAAATAAACGGAATAGAGCTAGGCACAGGCAAAATCCTAGAGGAAAACCTTGTTCAGTATGCTTTCCAACAGACACTGGAGATTAATTAAGGACAATAACCTAAAACACAAGGCCAAATATACACTGGGGGTGCTTACCAAGATTAAAAAGGAAAGCAATTCCACAAATTCACTTTTAACAAGGCACACTTGTTAATTGAAATTAATTCCAGGTGACTACCTCATGAAGCTGGTTGAGAGAATACCAAGCGTGTGCAAAGCTGTCATCAAGGCAAAGGGTGGCTACTTTAAAAATCTCATATATAAAATATATTTTGATAAAATTGTAAAAATCACGAAAAACCTTTGAATGAGTAGTTGTGACCAAACTTTTGACTGGTACTGTATGTAAATGACATATTTCTGTATTTCATTTTCATTTGCAAAACAATTATTAGATATAAATACATTTTCTTTGCTGATGCAACCTGTTATTCCCATGCCGTCTCCCATCCAAGTACTAACCTGGCCCAAAATTTCTAAAAAACGTGTTTTCACTTTGTCATTATGGGGTATTGTTTGTAGATGGGTAAGGGAAAAGAATGATTAAATACATTTTGAATTCAGGCTGTAAAACAACAAAATGTGGAATTAGTCAAGGGGTATGAATACTTTCTGAAGGCCCTGTAAGTAGTTCATTGAATTTTCATAAAATTCAAATGTTTTGCTGGCTTACAGGTAGAGATAAAACAGATAGTGAGTATTTTGTGGGTGGAAACTTGGACAAAAGATAGATAGGTCTGTGTTTAGAGATGCTATATTGATGGATGCTAGTTCAATTAAATGTCAGGGTTGTGTTCACTACATTCCACAAATCTGAAAGTAGTGGATTGGTGGAGGCATAGGCTAGAGCTTTTATTTCTATTTATTTTAGTTTACAGCACCAGGTATTCCAGGCTGTCTCCCATCCAAGTACTAACCAGGCCCGACTCTGCGAAGCTACTGAGATCAGAAAATATCAGGCGTGTTCAGGGTGGTTTGGCCTCAAGTGTATTTAAAACATAATAATTCTCCCCGAATTACGACCTTGGCTCATCGCTACTCGGGAGAGACCAGTACAACTCCCGTATGGGCTCGGGAGAGACCAGTACAACTCCCGTATGGGCTCGGGAGAGACCAGTACAACTCCCGTATGGGCTCGGGAGAGACCAGTACAACTCCCGTATGGGCTCAGGAGAGACCAGTACAACTCCCGTATGGGCTCGGGAGAGACCAGTACAACTCCCGTATGGGCTCGGGAGAGACCAGTACAACTCCCGTATGGGCTCGGGAGAGACCAGTACAACTCCCGTATGGGCTCGGGAGAGACCAGTACAACTCGCGTATGGGCTCGGGAGAGACCAGTACAACTCGCGTATGGGCTCGGGAGAGACCAGTCCAACTCGCGTATGGGCTCGGGAGAGACCAGTACAACTCCCGTATGGGCTCGGGAGAGACCAGTCCAACTCCCGTATGGGAGTTAGCAGATCCCCCAGCATTCAGAGATCCCTCGCTTACAATTCTTTAAAATTACAAACTTATAAATGTGTTTACTTAACTTGAAAGCAGTCCAGGGACAAGGAGACGTAAATCCACACTTAGGTTTGGTATACATAGCCATTACCACTAACTGCTAACATAAGCATTTTCTAACAAACCTACAACAGTCAATGTATCCCAAAGTAGAAGTATCCTTCAAAAAGCGCGGCATGACGTGGTAAAAACAAATCTGGTCCAAATCATCTCAAACTGTAGCAGGGGCATAGGTGAACACAACAAGTGTGTCTAGCTGTTTCTCATTGACTGCTTCCAAGGTAAAGAAAGTAAATGTAATATGCAATTTTGTAATTTGGGTGAACTATCCCTTTAAGGCCCTGGTGTGATAACTCTGGGTGGGGCTCTGACCTCCTGGGCTCAGGGGACATATTTGTCAAGATGCTTGATACAGCCCTCTGGGGCTGTGGATCCTGTACCTCTCGCTGCCCCCTCCCCTGCCTATGGTCTAGACCAACACTGTGGGTGTCCTGGTTAGTTTTTACAGGGACCAAATTGAGAATAATATTTACTGAGTTGAGCAGAAGCTGAACCTGTGGCCCAAGCCCAGTACACATGGTGGGGCAGTGGTGGTATTTGGTATTTATTAGTATCCCCATTAGCCGCTGCAAAAGCAGCTACTCTTCCTGGTGGTGGGTGGCAGGGTTTACGGCGAGGTTCTGCCCTTCTCCTCTCACCCATCTGTCATGTACTTTAACAAGCCTGGGCTATGTGTTCCCTGCTCCGGCATCCAGTTAACAGTCAATTGGTCTTTCCTCGCCAAGAGTCCCAAATAGCCTCCACTCATTGCTGTCTCCTTGCCGTCATTACTATTGATTTGTGAGAATGTTGTATGTGAGTGAGAGTGTAGTGGCAAAGGGAACAAGAAAAGGAAGCTGCATAAGAGTATTAGGACATAACCCAAGATGCCAAAAAACAAGTTCCTGTACTTAGTCATTATTATGTCATCACTACTGTAAATAACTGTAAATATTACTGTAAATAGAATGTATGTTGTATTGATATAGTTTGTGTGTCTCGACAGGCAACTGATTGTACAGTGCATTGTGTGGTTTAGGGAACACATTTCTGAGTGTCAGTCTTTGTGGCAGCCATTCTAACTCAAGAAGAAATGAATGTAAAGAAAGATGATGAGTGAATAAGATGTAATCTCTGTCGTTTTCCCTTCTGTCAGGTGACCACAGACCTGCGGCAGCGATGTACTGATGGCCACACTGGTACCTCTGTGTCGGCTCCCATGGTGGCTGGGGTCATCGCTCTCACTCTGGAGGCCAAGTCAGTACCCCTCTCTCTCTACCCTATCCCTTCATCCCTCTCTCTCTCTACCCTATCCCTCCATCGCTCTCTCTTTCTACACTATCCCTCCATCCCTCTCTCTCTACACTATCCCTCCATCCCTCTCTCTCTCTAGACTATCCCTCCATCCCTCTCTCTCTCTAGACTATCCCTCCATCCCTCTCTCTCTCTACACTATCCCTCCATCCCTCTCTCTCTCTAGACTATCCCTCCATCCCTCTCTCTCTCTAGACTATCCCTCCATCCCTCTCTCTCTCTACACTATCCCTCCATCCCTCTCTCTAGACTATCCCTCCATCCCTCTCTCTCTCTACACTATCCCTCCATCCCTCTCTCTCTCTACACTATCCCTCCATCCCTTTCTCTCTCTACCCTATTCTCCCATCCCTCTCTCTCTCTCTCTTTCTACCCTATCCCCCATGCCTCTCTCTCTACCCTATCCCCCCTCTCTCTCTCTACACAATCCCTCCATCCCTCTCTCTCTTTAACCTATTCCCCCATGCCTCTCTCTCTCTACCCTATCCCCCCATGTCTCTCTCTCTCTACCATATCCATCCATCCCTCTCTCTCTCTACCCTATCCCTCCATCCCTCTCTCTACCATATCCCTCCATCCCTCTGTCTCTCTACCCTATCCCCATCCCTCTCTCTCTCTACCCTATCCCCCCATCCCTCTCTCTCTCTACCCTATCCCTCCATCCTTCTTTCTCTCTCTACCCTATCCCTCCATCCCTCTCTCTCGCTACACTATCCCTCTCTCTCTCTACCCTATCCCCCATCCCTCTCTCTCTACCCTATCCCTCCATCCCTCTTTCTCTCTCTACCCTATCCCTCCAGCCCTCTCTCTCTCTACCCTATCCCTCCAGCCCTCTCTCTCTCTACCCTATCCCTCCATCCCTCTCTCTCTCTACCCTATCCCTCCATCCCTCTCTCTCTCTACCCATCCTCCATCCCTCTCTCTCTCTACACTATCCCTCCATCCCTCCTTCTCTCTCTACCCTATCCCTCCACCTCTCTTTCTCTCTCTATCCTATCCCTCCATCCCTCTCTCTCTACCCTATCCCTCCATCTCTCTCTCTACCCTATCCCTCCATCCCTCTTTCTCTCTCTACCCTATCCCTCCATCCCTCTTTCTCTCTCTACCCTATCCCTCCATCCCTCTTTTCTTGTTTCTGTCTACCATCTGTCCGTCCGTCCGTCTGTCTGATTAGACCTTTCAGTGACATCTGTCCTGTCAAGGAGGTCTTATCTTGACATTGCACAGACTCTGGAGTCTCAACATCGTGGCGTTTTTCTCATAACTGGTTCATTACTGTGGAAGGACATCCCTTTTCAGGGTCCACATTCTTTTAGGAGAACGGTTCATGGGATGTTTTGGCACGCACGCCAAATGCACGCATCACACACATACATTTGAGCTGAGGAACTCAGGTAGTAGCAGGGGTGATTTGTGTTCACACCTTCAGTAGCTCTGCACCTGTGGATCAGGGACTATTAGACTATTCCCACGTCTGTAGATAACAGAGAATAATTGAAGATAATAATAGATGGAATACTAACTAGATGTGTTAATGGTGTTCTATCTTACTGCTGTTACTGGGTCATGTAGCTCATAGTTGTTTCCTAGACAGTGGGAGGAGCCCCGGATATACACTATGTGCGTAATACTCAATTATAAAGTGGTTGGAGCCCTGAATGCTGACAGGCTGACAGCCGTGGTAGATCACGGGTTTGACAATACATGCATTTTTACTGCTCTAATTACGTGCTTAATACACAATTAGACAATGATACACAATGATACGACTGCAGAATGGGGTACATTTCATTTGATCGCTCTACATCAGATTTTAATGAGCGAATTGATCTTCTAAATGATTTAAATGAAGTAAAACGTCAAACTATTTGTGAGTGACTTGTGCAAATACATTTGACTTATTTCTATAGTTTTCTACTTTTGGCCATACTGTATAAGGAAAACAATATGGGTAAACAGCTGTCATTTCTTACTGCCTTCTTTGTGATTTTCTTAAGACCCGGGCACAAACCACAAGCTAAGTCATGAAAACTGGATGTATTGGGTCGTGTTCATCAGGGCACGCTGCAACACATTTATTTATGTTGTTCCAGCCCATTGGTCAGCTGGAGAGATATCCAGCACCTGCTGGTCAAGACATCCAGGCCTGTCCACCTGAAGGCCAACGACTGGAAGACCAACGCAGCCGGACACAGAGGTAGCTACAGTACAATGGACTCCTCCTGTACCAGTGGAGGCTGGTGGAGGGAGAGATGGGGAGGACAGGCATTTTTCCTCCACCAGCCTCCGCTGTCTTATACTGTATGGCAGTGTTCGTTAACTTGGTCCTTCAGAGATCCCCCAGCATTCAGAGATCCCCCCCCCCAGCATTCAGAGATCCCCCAGTATTCAGAGATCCCCCAGTATTCAGAGATCCCCAGTATTCAGAGATCCCCCAGCATTCAGAGATCCTGCAGTATTCAGAGATCCCCCAGCATTCAGAGACCCACCAGTATTCAGAGATCCCCCAGTATTCAGAGATCCCTCAGCATTCAGAGATCCCCCAGCATTCAGAGATCCCCCAGCATTCAGAGAACCCTCAGCATTCAGAGATCCCCCAGTATTCAGAGATCCCTCAGCCATTGCACATATTTGTTCTGTTCCAGCACTTGTGTTGGTTTATGATTTCTACGTAATTGCTCTCCTTTGACTCACAAGGCACACTGTAGAGCTGAGTGGGTGTGTGTATGTACGTGTGAGTGTGTGTGTTTGATTAGGGCTGGTACCTCTCATCACTTCACCTGGAGAGGAAGGTGTAACATTTGAACTGTTTGGTATAAATCCATCATCAGCTGTGTAGTAGTTACACCAGTTCAGGATATGCTTCCTCCCTGCCCTCCCACGGAATTAAAGAAAGGAAAACAGAAAGATGGAATGTAATCATTTAGGGCAGCTTTCTCTTTAGAAGCTTCACTCATCCATTTAGACACAGGTCTAACTCCTTCTCATCTCTCTCTCCCTCTCTCTCTCTCCCTCTCTCTCTCTCGCTCCACCCCTCCCTCTCTCTCAGTGAGTCACCTGTATGGCTTTGGGCTGGTGGATGCGGAGGGTATGGTGGTGGAGGCTAAGAAGTGGAGGAGTGTTCCTACCCAGCACACCTGTACTAGGATGTCTGAACGACGTACCAGGTGAGGAAGCAGCGCCCTACCAGTTATGTGGTTCCCTTTGTGCCAAGACAACCTGTAACATTCGGAAAACATTTAAAAAAATGTTCAAATACCCATTCAGGAGGGTTGTGGTATATTTGGTGAAGGATTCAGAATGTTTCAGATAGAACTCTTAATGGATAGAGCTCAAACAAGTCCTTGTTCTACTGGATACACACACACACACACACACACACACACACACACACACACACACACACACACACACACACACACACACACACACACACACACACACACACACACACACACACATTCAGACACACATTCAGACACACACACACACACACACATTCAGACACACATTCAGACACACACACACACACATACACAATCAGAAACACACACACACACACACACATTCAGACACACATTCAGACACACACACACACACACATACACATTCAGACACACATTCAGACACACACACACACATACACATTCAGAAACACACACACACATACACACGCACATACAAACATACATACACACACATACACACATACACACACACGTCCTCCTCCCTCACATACCACTAGTGTTATATTCTAGCTGTTATAAACTGTAATATGTGAAAACAGGGATCTGATGATTATAATGCTTTGTAATTAAATCTGTTTATTTTCATCAGGAGGATATGGTCAGTAATTGGGGGATGTCTATGCATGATGAGCTCATAGCAGGCTGTTGAATATGCGTAGCGTCTAGGTGTTTATGAAGCACATAGAGGCACTGACTATTATTATTATTATATATTATAAGATAATAAAAACAGAGTTGTTTATCGCCGGATGAACTTGTCTACACCCTAACCTTCAGCTAGTTGCAAAACACTCTTTGGGGTGGAAATCATCAGAGTGGATCCAGGGGTATGTGAGGTGTGTGTGTGTGTGTGTGTGTGTGTGTGTGTGTGTGTGTGTGTGTGTGTGTGTGTGTGTGTGCGTGTGTGTGTTTGTTTTGTTTGTGTGAGTGCACTACTTTTGAGCCCTATTCCCTATATAGTGCATTATGTTTCATCCCTACAAAGTACATTACATTTAATCCTTATTCTCTATATAGTGCACTACGTTTGAGCCCTGTTCCCTATAGGAGATAAAACTGGATCCATCTAGGGTCAGTGACTGCCTGGCTGCCATCCACTTGACTTGAGAGAAACAAAATGGCTGTTGTTTGTTTATGTAACGATGTGAAGATGTCATTCCATTCCAAAAAAGCAAGAGAATAAGAAGTGAAAACTGGCTCAGAAGAAAAAACCCACTCAGAAGTTAGTTGTGGACACATAGGGAGCCACTTTGCATTTAAAGGGGCAATCAGCAGTTGCTACATCCATTTTTGGACTGATATGTACCCATTGATTCTTGAAAAATATAACATAAAATATAGCATATAACATATGCCTCATGAGCTTAGATCAACTGTTGTACCCCATCAGAACCCAAAATATAAGCTTGTTTTACTCCAATGTTTGTCAACAATGTAAATGTAAACAAACACTATATAGCCTTAAAACATGGTTAAAACTATAATGTGGATATCATGGATGGTCAGTCCTTGCATCCATAGCACTGTTTATGATTTTAATTCATTACATCTCTCCAGCCCCATCCCTCAGCTTTTTTAACAGAAAAATAGTTAGTTTCTACTGCTGATTGCCCCTTTAATGGTTCATTTCAAAGACCACTGGTTTTTACACTGCCAAAAACGCTCAAAAAGAGGGGAAATATCAAACGCTGTGAGCTTCTTTCCATTCCCTTATCATAGGATTGACTCCTACTCTGCCAAGTTTGACAATGGACCGAGCTGAGTCGTGTTAGCTATCATCACCATGGTGCTGTTGTGCCTGGCACAAACTTGGGGACACTTTTTACGGGTGCACAGGGGAGCTGCTGGGCTATGTGTGTCACTATGTTCTGGTACTGCAGCTGTGGCACTAGTGTTCCATTTGAACAGAGAATAGTTTCTCATCATTCCTAGACGTTGCTCCTGAGATGCACAGGGATCAGAGGGGAGGATGGCTTGTGTGTGTGTGTGTGTGTGTGTGTGTGTGTGTGTGTGTGTGTGTGTGTGTGTGTGTGTGTGTGTGTGTGTGTGTGTGTGTGTGTGTGTGTGTCTGTGTGTGTTTGTCCATGGGCCAGAACCTCTCAACTTATTCCTGCCACACAAAACCCATACAGATCCCTGGTTGGTTGCGTGTGGGTGAGAACAGCAAATGTGTAAAGCAAGAACTACAGGACAGTAACTCCTGTAGCTACACAAAATGGTGATCCTGTGTATTTGCAGAGCAAAAATATGCAGACGTGTTATTTTAACCAGTTTAATGGAACTAAATGTACACTACAATTCAGAAGTTTGGGGTCACTTAGAAATGTCCTTTTTGTCCATTTTTTGTCCATTAAAATAACATCAAATTGATCAGTAATACAGTGTAGACATTGTTAATGTTGTAAATGACTATTGTAGCTGGAAACAGCAGATTTTTAAAACTGAATATTTACATAGGTGTACAGAGGCCCATTATCAGCAACCATCACTCCTGTGTTCCAATGGCACATTGTGTTAGCTAATCCAAGTTTATCATTTTAAAAGGCTAATCATTAGAAAACCTTTTTGCAATTATGTTAGCACAGCAATAAAACTGGCCTTCTTTAGACGAGTTGAGTATCTGGAGCATCAGCACTTGTGGGTTCGATTAAGGGCTCAAAATGTCCAGAAACAAATCAACTTTCTTCTGAAACTCATCAGTCTATTCTTGTTCTGAGAAATGAAGGCTACTCCATGCGAGAAACTGTCAAGAAACTGAAGATCTCATACAACACTGTGTACTACTCCCTTCACAGAACAGCTCAAACTTGCTCTAACCAGAATAGAAAGAGGAGTGGGAGGCCCCGGTGCACAACTGAGCAAGAGGACAAGTACATTAAAGTGTCTAGTTTTAGAAACAGACGCCTCACACGTCCTCAACTGGCAGCTTCATTAAATAGTACCCGCAAAACACCAGTCTCAACGTCAACAGTGAAGAGGCGACTCAGGGATGCTGGCCTTCTAGGCAGAGTTCCTCTGTCCAGTCTCAATGTCAACAGTGAAGAGGGACCCCGGGATGCTGGCCTTCTAGGCAGAGTTCCTCTGTCCAGTCTCAACGTCAACAGTGAAGAGGCGACTCCGGGATGCTGGCCTTCTAGGCAGAGTTCCTCTGTCCAGTCTCAACGTCAACAGTGAAGAGGCGACTCCGGGATGCTGGCCTTCTAGGCAGAGTTCCTCTGTCCAGTCTCAACGTCAACAGTGAATAGGCGACTCCGGGATGCTGGCCTTCTAGGCAGAGTTCCTCTGTGTTCTTTTGCCCATTTCAATCTTTTCTTTTTATTGGTCAGTCTGAGATATGGCTTTTTCTTTGCAACTCTGCCTAGAAGGCCAGCATCCCGGAGTCCCTCTTCACTGGAATGTAAAGAAATTATCAGTGCTTTCTCGCTGGTCACACACTGGTTGAATCAATGTTTTTTCCGCATCATTTCAATGGAATTACGTTGAACCAATGTGGAATAGACGTTGAATTGACCTCTGTGCCCAGTGCGATGTGCTTTTATGGTCTGTCCTACACTCTTAGAAAAAAAGGTTCCAAAATGGTGCTTTGGCTGTTCCCATATGAGAACCCTTTTTGGTTTCTGGTAGAACCCTTTTTGGTTTCAGGTAGAACCCTTTTGGGTTTCATGTAGAAAGGGTTCTATCTGGAACCCAAAAGTGTTCTACCCGGAACCAAAAATGGTTCTTCAAAGGGTTCTCCTATGGGGACAGCCGAAGAACCCTTTTAGGTTCCAGGTAGCACTTTTTTTCTACGAGTGTAGGAAGTCAGTTAGCCAATGATATGTGACAATAATTCAATTTCATATTGTCTGCTTTCTATTCACTCTGTCACTGCCTGGGTACTTCCCTTAGTAACACAACTCTCCTCTAACACCCCATGCAGTCTATAATACAGTCGTTTCAGAAAAGGGTGGCTTTTAGGGTAGCAGTATGTTTCACATGTCTGGTTGTCTTTGATTTGTGAGTGGCCCCAGGCTTGCATAACAGTGATACTGCTTCTGACTCAGTCCTTCACAGAAAAACAGGAAGGAAAGAGAAAACATTGCTTTGATTCGAGGAAACCATTTTTTTTTTAAACATTCACCACTTTGCAACGGAGACACATTGAATAGGTTCAGAGCTTACTTTTTTCTCAAGGATGTTCAAGGCAATCTTCTTGTTTAGAAAATCATTTTTGAAAGGCTTTAATATATTATCTTCACATTTCAATAGAAGCTTTCACAGAAAGTTATTCTTAAATTGAAATGCAATACTTGAGATGCTTTTTCTACCTCTTTCTGGGAAATAGGCTTCTTTCTTTCTGGCATTGTGCATCTTTCGCAATGAATATGAGAGAACCAATCTCAATGAGAGAACCAATCTCATACTGTGGCTCTTAGCCAATAAAAACAGTCCTCAATCAGCTCTAAGAGGTTAGAGGTCAGCTGGGTTTTAATTGAGATGGGGAATAAGATGGAATATTAAAGTGGACAATAATATCCACCACTGCCCTATCCCAAATCAACCCCTACTCCCCCCTCTCTTAAGGCGTCCGCATGCATTACACCTGAAAGAGTTCGGAACAGTTAGTGCATATATTATGACAACATTTTGTGACGTCTTTGTCTGTTTTGGTCTTCGGGCTAAGGTCTTCGGCTGTTCGTGTGCACTACATTTTTTCTCGAAGCAAGTCGAAGTTGGTAGCCGAAGTCTACACCCCTTCGACGGTGATTGGTCAATAGTAGGGATTCTTCAACGTGAGACAAATCGTTTTCATGCTAACATCTTAGTTAGATGTTGCGCAACTAAGATTTCTTTGGCAAAATTTATGACAGATTTCTTGAATTATCTTGGAATAATGCGGACTATTTTGAAGTGGACAAACCATACTATTACTAGTACTTGTTTTTCAAGTGAAGGTGTTTCACAGGAGTATGGGAGCACTGTCCTGTATGTTTTAACTCCAACCCTGTTCCTGGAGAGTTACTGTCCTGTAGGTTTTAACTCCGACCCTGTTCCTGGAGAGTTACCATCCTGTATGTTTTAACTCCAACCCTGTTCCTGGAGAGTTACCATCCTGTATGTTTTAACTCCAACCCTGTTCCTGGAGAGTTACTGTCCTGTAGGTTTTAACTCCAACCCTGTTCCTGGAGAGTTACCATCCTATATGTTTTAACTCCAACCCTGTTCCTGGAGAGTTACTGTCCTGTAGGTTTTAACTCCAACCCTGTTCCTGGAGAGTTACCATCCTGTATGTTTTAACTCCAACCCTGTTCCTGGAGAGTTACTGTCCTGTAGGTTTTAACTCCAACCCTGTTCCTGGAGAGTTACCATCCTGTATGTTTTAACTCCAACCCTGTTCCTGGAGAGTTACTGTCCTGTAGGTTTTAACTCCGACCCTGTTCCTGGAGAGTTACCGTCCTGTAGGTTTTAACTCCGACCCTGTTCCTGGAGAGTTACCATCCTGTATGTTTTAACTCCAACCCTGTTCCTGGAAAGTTACTGTCCTGTAGGTTTTAACTCCGACCCTGTTCCTGGAGAGTTACCATCCTGTATGTTTTAACTCCAACCCTGTTCCTGGAGAGTTATCATCCTGTATGTTTTAACTCCAACCCTGTTCCTGGAGAGTTACTGTCCTGTAGGTTTTAACTCCGACCCTGTTCCTGGAGAGTTACTGTCCTGTAGGTTTTAACTCCAACCCTGTTCCTGGAGAGTTACCATCCTGTATGTTTTAACTCCAACCCTGTTCCTGGAGAGTTACTGTCCTGTAGGTTTTAACTCCAACCCTGTTCCTGGAGAGTTACCATCCTGTATGTTTTAACTCCAACCCTGTTCCTGGAGAGTTACTGTCCTGTAGGTTTTAACTCCGACCCTGTTCCTGGAGAGTTACCATCCTGTATGTTTTAACTCCAACCCTGTTCCTGGGGAGTTACTGTCCTGTAGGTTTTAACTCCAACCCTGTTCCTGGAGAGTTACTGTCCTGTAGGTTTTAACTCCAACCCTGTTCCTGGAGAGTTACCATCCTGTATGTTTTAACTCCGACCCTGTTCCTGGAGAGTTACCATCCTGTATGTTTTACCTCCAACCCTGTTCCTGGAGAGTTATTGTCCTGTATGTTTTAACTCCAACCCTGTTCCTGGAGAGTTACCATCCTGTATATTTTAACTCCAACCCTGTTCCTGGAGAGTTACTGTCCTGTAGGTTTTAACGCCGACCCTGTTCCTGGAGAGTTACCATCCTGTATGTTTTAACTCCAACCCTGTTCCTGGAGAGTTACCATCCTGTATGTTTTAACTCCAACCCTGTTCCTGGAGAGTTACTGTCCTGTAGGTTTTAACGCCGACCCTGTTCCTGGAGAGTTACCATCCTGTATGTTTTAACTCCAACCCTGTTCCTGGAGAGTTACTGTCCTGTATGTTTTAACTCCGACCCTGTTCCTGGAGAGTTACCATCCTGTATGTTTTAACTCCAACCCTGTTCCTGGAGAGTTACTGTCCTGTAGGTTTTAACTCCAACCCTGTTCCTGGAGAGTTACCATCCTGTATGTTATAACTCCAACCCTGTTCCTGTAGAGTTACTGTCCTGTAGGTTTTAACTCCGACCCTGTTCCTGTAGAGTTACTGTCCTGTAGGTTTTAACTCCAACCCTGTTCCTGGAGATAACAAGATATCCTCAGGTCACCCCTAACAAAGGTCTCTGAACACTTCCCTCTCTAAAAAACATCTCACTCAATATGAACAGGGTATTCTGTGCACGTGTGTGTGTCAGTCTGCTAAACCAAAATCAACTTAGATCTTCCATGATTTACTGTACTACCACCCTGCCTGCCTGTCAGCGGTCCAAATGTCATCACCTCATATGACTCCCTTGGATAGGATCAGGAGCCTCCTGATAATAGAAGTCAAATGTCTAGTGAGGAATAAGGATTTGATTATGTACAGTAGCACATCCATCAAAGACTGTGTTCCTGCCACAGATTCTTAACACAGGATGCTTCCCAAATGGCAGCCTATTCACTAGATAGTGCACTACATTTGACCTATTTGGGATGTAGCCACAGTCACGTATAGCAGCACTGGAGGGCATTGTGGACTGTTGGCAACGTGACACTGCTTTTATTATTGATTGGTGACAATCTGTCCGTCAGTGTGACATGTCACACTCTGTCACACACACATGCATGCAAACACACACTCGCTGTCTCTCTCTTCTTCTCTCTCTCGCTCTCTCTCTCGCTCTCTCTTGCTCTCTCTTGCTCTCTCTCACACACACACACAGACTCCCTCTCACTTACTCACCCACACACGTGCATGCACGCACGCACACACACTCACACACATACACACACACAGGCCTGTTGGTCTTCAGTTGGATTTTCATTAGCCTGGAGGCTGAGCCAATTGATTGCCTATGCTGATCCACCTCCGTCCAATAGAGTAGTGGAAAATATCCTGTCAGGTTTCATGAGAGAGATGACTATATCTCTGCTGTGTGTGTGTGTGTGTGTGTGTGTGCGTGTGCAAATGCGTGTGTCTGTGTCGTCTGTGCCTGTGCCTTTGTCTGTGCGTGCCTGTGTGTGCGTGCGTGCCTGTGTGTGCGTGTGTGCATGCCTGTGTGTGCGTGTGTGCGTGCCTGTGTGTGTCTGTGTGTGCGTGTGTGTGCCTGTGTGTGTCTGTGTGTGCGTGTGTGTGTGCCTGTGTGTGCCTGTGTGTGTGCCTGTGTGTGCCTGTGTGTGTGCCTGTGTGTGCCTGTGTGTGTGTGCCTGCGTGTGCCTGCGTGTGCCTGTGTGTGCCTGTGTGTGCCTGTGTGTGCCTGTGTGTGTGTGCCTGTGTGTGTGTGCCTGTGTGTGCCTGTGTGCATCTGGATGGGGGGGATTACACATTTTGGATGGGGACATAGTTCTGTCATCCAAATCAGTGTTATTGACTTGCCATCTGTGGGTCATAAACAAAGCAACTGTGATTCAATGTCTTTAAACTGATGTGTTCGTAGATCAGTGGAAATATAACTGTTATTATGTGTTGCCTATGAAAACACATGAATACGCCTTTGGCATTTTGTTGCAGAAATGTTTCTGCTAGTAACTTGCTTTGAACATTGCTCATCCATATATTTATATATTCTTATTCCTTCCTATTACTTGTTAGATATTGCTGCACTGTCGGAGACTAAAAACACAAGCATTTCACTACACTCGATATAACATCTGCTAACCATGTGTATGTGACCAATACATTTGATTTGATTTGATGATGTGCCCACCAGAGGCTGTGAGAGAAGATCAGTGGGGAAAAAGAGAAAACCTGAACATGCATTTACAGCTGTATAATGCTCACTGTAAGGGGGTCACCATGAATTTGACATCTTTATAATGCTCACTGCTCTCTCTCACACACACACACAGACTCCCTCTCACTTACTCACCCACACACGTGCATGCACGCACGCACACACACTCACACACATACACACACACAGGCCTGTTGGTCTTCAGTTGGATTTTCATTAGCCTGGAGGCTGAGCCAATTGATTGCCTATGCTGATCCACCTCCGTCCAATAGAGTAGTGGAAAATATCCTGTCAGGTTTCATGAGAGAGATGACTATATCTCTGCTGTGTGTGTGTGTGTGTGTGTGTGTGCGTGTGCAAATGCGTGTGTCTGTGTCGTCTGTGCCTGTGCCTTTGTCTGTGCGTGCCTGTGTGTGCGTGCGTGCCTGTGTGTGCGTGTGTGCGTGCCTGTGTGTGCGTGTGTGCGTGCCTGTGTGTGTCTGTGTGTGCGTGTGTGTGCCTGTGTGTGTCTGTGTGTGCGTGTGTGTGTGCCTGTGTGTGCCTGTGTGTGTGCCTGTGTGTGCCTGTGTGTGTGCCTGTGTGTGCCTGTGTGTGTGTGCCTGCGTGTGCCTGCGTGTGCCTGTGTGTGCCTGTGTGTGCCTGTGTGTGCCTGTGTGTGTGTGCCTGTGTGTGTGTGCCTGTGTGTGCCTGTGTGCATCTGGATGGGGGGGATTACACATTTTGGATGGGGACATAGTTCTGTCATCCAAATCAGTGTTATTGACTTGCCATCTGTGGGTCATAAACAAAGCAACTGTGATTCAATGTCTTTAAACTGATGTGTTCGTAGATCAGTGGAAATATAACTGTTATTATGTGTTGCCTATGAAAACACATGAATACGCCTTTGGCATTTTGTTGCAGAAATGTTTCTGCTAGTAACTTGCTTTGAACATTGCTCATCCATATATTTATATATTCTTATTCCTTCCTATTACTTGTTAGATATTGCTGCACTGTCGGAGACTAAAAACACAAGCATTTCACTACACTCGATATAACATCTGCTAACCATGTGTATGTGACCAATACATTTGATTTGATTTGATGATGTGCCCACCAGAGGCTGTGAGAGAAGATCAGTGGGGAAAAAGAGAAAACCTGAACATGCATTTACAGCTGTATAATGCTCACTGTAAGGGGGTCACCATGAATTTGACATCTTTATAATGCTCACTGTAAGGGGGTTACCATGAATTTGACAGCTTTATAATGCTCACTGTAAGGGGGTTACCATGAATTTGACAGCTTTATAATGCTCACTGAAAGGGGGTTACCATGAATTTGACAGCTTTATAATGCTCACTGAAAGGGGGTCACCATGAATTTGACAGCTTTATAATGCTCACTGTAAGGGGGTTACCATGAATTTGACAGCTTTATAATGCTCACTGAAAGGGGGTTACCATGAATTTGACAGCTTTATAATGCTCACTGTAAGGGGGTTACCATGAATTTGACAGCTTTATAATGCTCACTGAAAGGGGGTTACCATGAATTTGACAGCTTTATAATGCTCACTGTAAGGGGGTCACCATGAATTTGACAGCTTTATAATGCTCACTGTAAGGGGGTTATCATGAATTTGACAGCTTTATAATGCTCACTGTAAGGGGGTTATCATGAATTTGACAGCTTTATAATGCTCACTGTAAGGGGGTTATCATGAATTTGACAGCTTTATAATGCTCACTGTAAGGGGGTTATCATGAATTTGACAGCTTTATAATGCTCACTGTAAGGGGGTCACCATGAATTTGACAGCTTTATAATGCTCACTGTAAGGGGGTTACCATGAATTTGACAGCTTTATAATGCTCACTGTAAGGGGGTTACCATGAATTTGACAGTAGCTTACAAGCAGCTCGGTGGTCAGTAACATTCTGTATTTCATATTACAGTACACCTTCTATAATATGAATATGGTATCAAAGCAAGTACTGTGTAATGACACACAGTACAATACTGTAACATTTACTTTATTATGCTGTAAAATAAAGTCAATGTTACTGTAATCGGAATGAATGAATGAATACATGAATGAATACATGAAATGAGGGGATGGGTTTGTATTTCACAGTATTTTACTGTGGGATTAGTGCAAGCAGTTTGGCTGCTAAGTGTTTCCACATTACAGCAAACAGTATCAATGAATATGTTGTGTTTTATATCACTTGTACTTCTAGAGGCCTTAACAAATACTTCCAAACTGGCAGCGACTGCAGGGCAAACAGACCAAAAGGACATGGCAAAATGAACCATTTAAGGTTTAAGACTTTCTGCCAGTCCAATCTGTTCCCTAGATATGTTTCATTGATGGGGCACTTTAACCACATAGGAGTAAAATTGGTACAGCATTTTCGCTCATGGGTGCAACAAATATAGCCTCTTACGAGGTATGCTTCACAAAATGTTAATGAGACAGAAATAACAATACTGTGCACCCACTAGTGGACAAAATGGGTTTTGGCACTCAAAATATACAGTACGGTACTGTATTCTGTGGGGTAGAATTACAATACCATTTGAAAAACAGAACCAACTTTGGGAAACTTTGATTTACAGTATGGTGCAGTAAAATGTTTCAGAGTTTTTTACTGTTGATAATGTCTCAAATGACCTAATAAATTACAGTTCTCCGTCACAGTGCTCTATGTACTGTCATGACGTTGCCCTCTTTGGGTACAGCGAGCACCATCCCCCTCTCTCTGCTCCTACAACCAGGCTGCTGTGGTCAGTGAGGTCGTAATTCCTAGGGAAGACCCTGCCTCATGGCCACACAGTATAGAGACAGAGTGAAGTTTCATCATGTTTTCCACCTCACAGAACTTAAGGTGTGAACAACATTTATGTTCCGGAGAAGGTATAAAAGATTGGTGAAGAATTCAGCTACGAACTGGTCCGTTTGTTACATTTTGGTGAAGCTCATGGGAGACGGTGCGGCCACATTACCATAACGCTGTTTATATAATAGCATCAGATATGAGGTTTTACATCTAATTGTTGTATAAGATGAATGAGTGAGGATGATACTGTTTGTAAAATTGTGTAATGTGATTTTGGACTGTTTAATGAAGGAAACTCCAAGTTGAACTAAATCAGAGGACCGCCCATGAGTCCAGTTGTCAGCGCCGTGTGTATAGGTGGCAGGGAAGTCAAAATGGAGTGTAAACGGAGTCTTTTAATAAATGTCCACGGAACAATGCTCCATAACACTAAAAGTACAGACATGAACAAACATGGGTACGAGGACCCGTCGCGCACCAACACAACAAATAAACAACACTGACAAATAAAACAATCTCTGACAAAGACATGAGGGAAAACAGAGGGTTAAATACACAACAGGTAATGAATGGGATTGAAAACAGGTGTGTGGGAAGACAAGACAAAACCAATGGAAAATGAAAAATGGATCAATGATGGCTAGAAGACCAGTGACGTCGAACGCCGAGCACCTCCCGAACAAGGAGAGGCAACGACTTCGGCAGAAGTCGTGACACCAGTTAGGGTCGGGCATCCTGAGACAGGTCCTTTTCTGCAATTCCAAATATAAACCCCAACTTTAAGAGGTTCTCAACAGACCATGTTTTTCTCCATTACGAGAGGACAAAGGTTGCAGACCATTGCTGAATCTTTTAACCATACCACGTGGTTAAACTCTTAGACTATCGATACCGACAGAATAAGAACAAGTCTTTGATATGAATTACTAGTCTGCAGCTAGGAATTCAGTATCATTTTTATTTTATTTTACTAGGCAAGTCAGTTAAGAACAAATTCTTATTTACAATGACGGCCTAGGAACAGTGGGTTAACTGCCTGTTCAGGGGCAGAACGACAGATTTGTACCTTGTCAGCTCGGGGGTTTGAACTTGCAACCTTCCGGTTACTAGTCCAACGCTCTAACCACTAGGCTACCCTGCCGCCCCATCATTGAAAGCAAAGAATGACAACCGCCGTAACATCTATTCTACAGCAAC
This sequence comes from Oncorhynchus kisutch, assembly GCF_002021735.2. Lineage (NCBI taxonomy): Eukaryota > Metazoa > Chordata > Actinopteri > Salmoniformes > Salmonidae > Oncorhynchus > Oncorhynchus kisutch. The sequence continues at coordinate 2,417,323 of NW_022261980.1, forward strand.
ATGTTTGAATGTCGCTCTGAACTATCCCCTCAAAATTAGATTTGAGTTGCTTACTAAGAAGAAAGTGAATGTTCTTGAGAGGCAGAGTTACAGTTTTGACTTAGATCTGCTTGAAAATCTAGGGCAAGACTTGAAAATGGTGGCAATGATCAACAACCAATTTGTCAGAGCTTGAAGAATTAAAAAAATAATCATGTGCAAATATTATACTATCCAGGTGTGCAAAGGTCTTAGAAACTTACCCAGAAAGTCTCACAGCTGTATTCGCTGTCGAAGGTGATTCTAACTGGGGTGTGAGTACTTACGTAAATGAGATATCTATGTGTTTCATTTTCAATAAATTTGCTAAAATAATAAAAACCATGTTTTCACTTTGTCATTAAGGGGTATTGTGTGGAGGGGTGAGAAGAAGAAAAAACATCATTTTAATTCAGGCTGTAACACACAAACACACAGTTCATTTGCTCACACACAAATAACCCATACACACATTCATACTGACTCTACACATGCACACACACTCTCATACAATCATCATATATGCTGCTGCTACTCTGTTTATCATATATCCTGACGCCTAGTCACCCTATCCCTATACATACAGTACTACCCCTACCACTCCAGTAAATATACAGGCTGTGTATAATATTACAGGCTGTGTCACAGCTGCCCGACCCATGTAAATATGGTATTGGCACTGACCCTGGAACTGACATTGTATATAGCTGCTGCTCCTGGCACTGACCCTGGAACTGACATTGTATATAGCTGCTGATCCTGGCACTGACCCTGGAACTGACATTGTATATAGCTGCTGCTCCTGGCACTGACCCTGGAACTGACATTGTATATAGCTGCTGATCCTGGCACTGACCCTGGAACTGACATTGTATATAGCTGCTGCTCCTGGCACTGACCCTGGAACTGACATTGTATATAGCTGCTGATCCTGGCACTGACCCTGGAACTGACATTGTATATAGCTGCTGATCCTGGCACTGACCCTGGAACTGACATTGTATATAGCTGCTGATCCTGACACTTACCCTGGAACTGAAATTGTATATACAGTGGGGCAAAAAAGTATTTAGCCAGCCACCAATTGTGCAAGTTCTCCCTCTTAAAAAGATGAGAGAGGCCTGTAATTTTCATCATAGGCACACTTGAACTATGACAGACAAAATGAGAAAAAAAAAATCCTGAAAATCACATTGTAGGATTTTTAACCAATGTCACTCCTCTATATTTAACCAATGGCAGCAGACCTCTATATTTGTGTGTAAGAGACAGCAGCACTAACTGCTAGACTACCCAGCCCACACATACTAACTAGTTGACCTTGTTTCCCTTCCTGCCAGGTACATCCGTGCAGACCAGAGCCTGAACAACACCATCACAAGCACAGGGTGTACAGAGCAGGCGGAGCAGCATGTGAGCTACGTAGAACATGTGGTGGTCAAGGTACTGGTTGTCCATCCACGACGAGGAGATCTGGAGGTCAGCCTCATATCACCCTCAGGAACACGCTCACAGCTACTGGCCAAGAGGTGAGCGATACACACAGATACACACACACATGAACCTCGGTCTACCGCTCTGGAAAACAACTTCTTTACCATTAGACCAAGAGGAAATTCCTTCCTGGTGTGAGATTGACATTGGACTTACAGTTGTAGGCAGGGCTACTTTTTCACGACAGCGGGATTCCAAATCACATCTGCAATACACACACACATTCACGCACACACACACACACACACACACACACACACACACACACACACACACACACACACACACACACACACACACACACACACACACACACACACACACACACACACACACACACACACACACACACACACACACACACACACACACACACTCACACACACACACACACACACACACACACACCATATGGGGCCTGAATGATTATTATTATCATCTCTTCATGAATAGTAGAAGAACGAGTGTCTTGGAAAATAGATAGACCTTTCAGTTCATTTTATGTGTGGGGAAAGCACAAAGTGTGACATCAAATATTGTTGTGAGGAAGACACAAGTGAGGAAGACACAAGTGAGGAAGACACAAGCGGCACTCTACTTTTATTTTCCACAGAGTGCCATAATGATGTTAGTCAACTTCAAAACAGCTCCCTTTCTCCCTGCAGCCACAAACACACACACACACACACACACACACACACACACACACACACACACACACACACACACACACACACACACACACACACACACAGCCTCCCTGCAGCCACAGGTTCAGCTAGTCCTTTGTTTCCCTGTACTTGTTCTGACGTTGTTCTGACGTTGTTCTGACGTTGGCTCGGAACACTTTGACGATTACTTTCCTCAAGTGGCTTTTACTTCAAGATCAGTTTTTAATTGACTCCTTCTTCCATCCTAATGCAGCGCTGAGCCTCTAGCGATCAAACACTCAGGGACTTTGTTCAATCAAGGCTGGTGTACAGGGGTGTATTCATTAGTGCAAATAGGAAAATGTTTGCATCGAAAATCAATCTTTGTTATTGGATTAGTTCAGGTAAGTCCTCCCGCTGTGAATACACCCCTGGTATGCAGAAGTTTTACTGACATGGTATGTAGTGTATATGTTGTGGCAAACAGCAACGTCCCTTGTGGGTCTCCCAGCCCGTAGGCATAGCTGCTGACCACTGCTCCAGTATATGGAACGCTCTCCAAAAGTCCTTCAAGTTGGTGCCTCTAGGGCAATTCAGGCGGACGTTAGGGGGCCTTTTTTACTGAACAATTTGTTTGTTTCATATGATACAGTATGTATGGTGTAATTGCTGTGTATTGATGTGTTCATGTAGGACTCATCTGCAAATGAGACCGTGATCTCAGCATGACTCACTTATGTATAAATCTGGAGACATCCAGATAATGTTTTTGATTGAACAGCATCCCCTTTTTGCCTCCCTCAATCCCCATATGGGTATTACATGATATATGAGTATGTTTTCCCAAACTAAGCCTGGATTGAGTGCTGCCCCGTCTTTATAAAAGGTTACGATTGTATTGGGCAATATTTTTCTCACTTCAAGTGCTCTATAGAGGAGAGATGATGTCACATATGTTAGGCTGTCCCATGTTTCATCTCTCTCTCTCACTCTCTTTCTCTCTTTCTCTCTTTCTCACTCTCTCTCTCTCTCTCTGTTTCTCACTCTCTCTCTCTCGCTCTCTCTCTCGCTCTCTCTCTCTCTCACTCGCTCTCTCTCTCTCGCGCTCTCTCTCTCGCGCTCTCTCTCTCACTCTCTCTCTCTCTCTCTGTCATCTCTCTCTCTCTCT